>NW_007729579.1:253201-285945 GCF_000696425.1 Galeopterus variegatus
GACCGTGTGATACTCTAAGGATTGAATATATCATTATGTATTCAACCATTCCCTTCTTGATAGGCATTCATTCATTGTTTAAAATATTTTACTGTGGAAATTTTCAATCATATACAAATGTAGAAAGACTAGAATAATAACTCCCTGGGTGCATTCATCTAGCTTCCATGATCATCAATTCACAGCCAGCCTAGTTTTATTTTCACACTTCCCCCATCCAGTTCATTTTGTCCACCCCCTTGGAATATTTTGAAGCAAATTCCAGACGTCATATCCTCTCAGGATGGGCATTCATTGTATCTACGGACATTTGTCACTAGACGGAATGCTGCATTAAAGATCCTTATGCATCTATTTTAAGATACTGTGGGATAAATTCATTTTATTTCTGTGGGATAAATTCCCAGGAGTGGGTTTGCTGAATTGAAGGCTATAGATATTTTTAATTTTGTGGATATGCCAGCTTTCTTTTCCAAAAATCTAGAATTAATTTATAAAAACATATATTCAGTTTTACCGATTCTACCTCAACCTCTTGAGAGCAGGACTGTATTTCATGCCTTTTGGTATCCCGAGTACATGATATAGGACTTGGTGAGCAGAGGAAAATGGTATTGTCTTTGTCCTTTTTTCTCTTTTTTCTAAACACACCACAAAAGTCTTATAATGAAAATGCAATAATTAGTTATGGGATGCTGGATGCGTCCATTTAATGCTTTTGAAGATATTTATTTCTCTATCTATAAAATGGAGATGTGAGGATAAAATGGAATAATATACGTAAGAGAACTTTGAGAGCTAAAATGTGCTATGCAAATACCAGGGGTTTTTTGTTTGTTTCTTTGCTTGGTGGTGGTTGTCATTATTGTCATTGTTATTATTACTATAAATGCTTAAAGAATTTCTTCAGGGGCATTTGCTTGGCATGATTTTAACAAATAAGCCTTTGCACACAGCTGAGTGCCTTCTGCCCAGACTTCTGAGAGGGCACTGTCTGGTGAGCCACCCGGGAGCCTCTTCTCAGCTCACACGAAGCTAAACACAGAGCGAAGCTGCACTCCTACCCTGGACGGGAGAAGCCTGGCAACTCAGCGGCTTGGAGCCTCTCACCTACTGGCGTGAGCTTCATTCCAAAAAATGGAAATTTCTTCTGAAAATCTCCTGCATTTTCTTTGTCCCAGTGGCTGAGTCACAGCCTTCAGAAGGCCCTAAATATTTGGAAAACCTATAGAAGCCCAAGGAAGGCATCAGTTCCATTTGATATGTATGGAATGCTTCCTGCATATAAGGCCTTGTATCAGGCCCAGCGGGACTATGAGGTCAGATAGGAAGATCAGTCATTAAGGGGTCAGACCGAAGAAGGTTCTAGTCCTTACTTTCTCCATGTATCCTTGTTAAAATCATTCTGGGAGCCTCGGATTGTACTTTTGTAAATTAAGAATATTTTTTCTGCCTGCACAGCAGTGGGCCACCAATCACACTGCGTTCTATATGGATGGTGCCTTGAATGGAGACCTTGGGTTTGTGCAAGGCCTGCTTCACAGATATTTTTTCCCTAAGAACTGAAACTTCATCTATACAGTATACATAAATGGTAAACCCTTAATTAGGTGGTGTTTTCATTGTTAACTAATCCTTTTTGTAGCCCATCTAGAGTTAGAGTGTTGTTACAGACAGATCCGGGATGAACCTGGATAGAATATGGATCAGAATTGCAAGGCCAGGATGTGCCCCTGCTCCAGAGAATGACAGAGTGGATGTCAGACGAGTCATTCCTTACAGAAGCTGCTGCTGCTGCTTTTTTAAGAACATCAGATACATTTTTTATCCCTCTTCCCTAAGCGTGATTAAGGCATAATCGACAAATTAAAATTATATATATTTATGGTGTACAACTTGATGCTTTCATATATGTATACACTGTGGAATGATAAAATCAAATGAACTAACATACTCATCACCTCACATACTCATCATTTGTGTGTGTGTGTGGTGAGAACATTCAAAGTCCACTCTCTTAGCAATTTTCAAGGATACAACGCATTATTATTAACTGTAGTTACTGTGCTGTGCAATAGATGTCCAGAACTTCTCCCGCCGGCATCACTGAAGCTTTGTGCCCTTGGACCAACATCTCCCCAGAAGCTTCTTAAGTCTCAAACCCAAGACAGTCACTGGCCTACTTTGTAGCTCTTTTGCTCTGCATGCTGCAGCTGGTGTCTCGTCAGCCACAGAGCCTGGTGAGCCCTGATCAACCCCCAAACTTGGTTTAATTCCTTAGCACTGAGGTCCGGAGCCCTGTGTCTGCGCACTTTCTCTGGCCTGTCACCCTTGCTTTGACTGATCTTTACAAGAAACTCTGAAGCAGACTGTCTTCCGCAGGGGTTGCAAGCAGCTCTTCCCTTTCTATCGCCTCTGCCTCCCACAGATAAAAACCCATCTCCCTCAAGGAGCACCGGGACCGTGTGATACTCTAAGGATTGAATATATCATTATGTATTCAACCATTCCCTTCTTGATAGGCATTCATTCATTGTTTAAAATATTTTACTGTGGAAATTTTCAATCATATACAAATGTAGAAAGACTAGAATAATAACTCCCTGGGTGCATTCATCTAGCTTCCATGATCATCAATTCACAGCCAGCCTAGTTTTATTTTCACACTTCCCCCATCCAGTTCATTTTGTCCACCCCCTTGGAATATTTTGAAGCAAATTCCAGACGTCATATCCTCTCAGGATGGGCATTCATTGTATCTACGGACATTTGTCACTAGACGGAATGCTGCATTAAAGATCCTTATGCATCTATTTTAAGATACTGTGGGATAAATTCATTTTATTTCTGTGGGATAAATTCCCAGGAGTGGGTTTGCTGAATTGAAGGCTATAGATATTTTTAATTTTGTGGATATGCCAGCTTTCTTTTCCAAAAATCTAGAATTAATTTATAAAAACATATATTCAGTTTTACCGATTCTACCTCAACCTCTTGAGAGCAGGACTGTATTTCATGCCTTTTGGTATCCCGAGTACATGATATAGGACTTGGTGAGCAGAGGAAAATGGTATTGTCTTTGTCCTTTTTTCTCTTTTTTCTAAACACACCACAAAAGTCTTATAATGAAAATGCAATAATTAGTTATGGGATGCTGGATGCGTCCATTTAATGCTTTTGAAGATATTTATTTCTCTATCTATAAAATGGAGATGTGAGGATAAAATGGAATAATATACGTAAGAGAACTTTGAGAGCTAAAATGTGCTATGCAAATACCAGGGGTTTTTTGTTTGTTTCTTTGCTTGGTGGTGGTTGTCATTATTGTCATTGTTATTATTACTATAAATGCTTAAAGAATTTCTTCAGGGGCATTTGCTTGGCATGATTTTAACAAATAAGCCTTTGCACACAGCTGAGTGCCTTCTGCCCAGACTTCTGAGAGGGCACTGTCTGGTGAGCCACCCAGGAGCCTCTTCTCAGCTCACACGAAGCTAAACACAGAGCGAAGCTGCACTCCTACCCTGGACGGGAGAAGCCTGGCAACTCAGAGGCTTGGAGCCTCTCACCTACTGGCGTGAGCTTCATTCCAAAAAATGGAAATTTCTTCTGANTGGAATGATAAAATCAAATGAACTAACATACTCATCACCTCACATACTCATCATTTGTGTGTGTGTGTGGTGAGAACATTCAAAGTCCACTCTCTTAGCAATTTTCAAGGATACAACGCATTATTATTAACTGTAGTTACTGTGCTGTGCAATAGATGTCCAGAACTTCTCCCGCCGGCATCACTGAAGCTTTGTGCCCTTGGACCAACATCTCCCCAGAAGCTTCTTAAGTCTCAAACCCAAGACAGTCACTGGCCTACTTTGTAGCTCTTTTGCTCTGCATGCTGCAGCTGGTGTCTCGTCAGCCACAGAGCCTGGTGAGCCCTGATCAACCCCCAAACTTGGTTTAATTCCTTAGCACTGAGGTCCGGAGCCCTGTGTCTGCGCACTTTCTCTGGCCTGTCACCCTTGCTTTGACTGATCTTTACAAGAAACTCTGAAGCAGACTGTCTTCCGCAGGGGTTGCAAGCAGCTCTTCCCTTTCTATCGCCTCTGCCTCCCATAGATAAAACCCATCTCCCTCAAGGAGCACCGGGAAAAGTCACCTAAAGTGATAGCCCTGCTCAGATGTGGAAAGTTTACGTGTTAGTCACGCTGACCTTACAAAAGCAAGCATGCCTGCTCTGGGAGAAGGAAACTGGAAGCCCTGCTGCACTTGTGGCTGAGATTGACAGCTGTGCGATGTCGCAAGAGCCCGAAGCCCTTCTGGGAAAGGGAGCGCTGTTTGTCTTCGGAGCCGCCAGCGGGCGGTGAGTGCTCAGGCGGGAGCTCCACACCCTTCGCGCGGCTTCCATCCAACGTGGGCCTCTTGCTGCAGCGTCAGGTCCCAGCCTGCAGAGACACAGTGGGCTGCAGGACAGAAAGAAATGTTACTTTTCATGCGGTCAGTGCGGGCTTTGGTCCAGCAGGGTAACACTGTGCATCCTTTGAGTCCTGATTTCTTTAGTCTTTGCAGCTGAGCCAGATGGCAGTGCCAGGGCAAGGCGCTGCCCCATAGTGTGTGGATGCTCCTGTCAGTCAGGGCCAAAGAGATCCCTGCTGGGACTTTTGTGGTGAAAGGCGCTTTTCAGGCCTGGGGCATTTGCATTCCGAGTAGGGGTCCAGTGTGATGGGAGAGGGCTTCCCTGTGCAGTTGGAGTAGACGCTCACTCAGAATCAAACCTAAGGGAGGCTGGGGTGCAGACAGGGATGGGAAGAGAAAACAGTCCCAGGTATGTGTTTTCCAGCCCCCCTTGGAAATGGCTGACTCATCGAGGGGATGCTTTCCTGGAATTCCTCCTTTTCAGGCATGTAGATTTGAAGAACTATGACCAAAAACAAACAAAAAAAGGAAGGAAGGAAGAAAAAATGAAAAATAGAGAAAACAATACTTTTGGCCATTCTCCTCTTTGGGAAGTTGGCTCTAGTTACACACACTGGAAAGCTCTGTTTACACTGTGCAGACACAATGAGCTCAAAATGAACCAATTAGATCTCTCTCTTCCTCTGTCTCTCTGTCTCTCTGTCTCTGAGTGTGTGTCTCTCTCTGTCTCTGTGTGTGTGTGTGTGTGTGTGTGTTGTGTGTACAAGTTCCAATGGACCAATAGCCANCTTCGGAGCCGCCAGCGGGCGGTGAGTGCTCAGGCGGGAGCTCCACACCCTTCGCGCGGCTCCATCCAACGTGCGGCCTCTCGCTGCAGCGTCAGGTCCCAGCCTGCAGAGACACAGTGGGCTGCAGGACAGAAAGAAATGTTACTTTTCATGTGGTCAGTGCAGGCTTTGGTCCAGCAGGGTAACACTGTGCATCCTTTGAGTCCTGATTTCTTTAGTCTTTGCAGCTGAGACAGATGGCAGTGCCAGGGCAAGGCGCTGCCCCATAGTGCGTGGATGCTCCTGTCAGTCAGGGCCAAAGAGATCCCTGCTGGGACTTTTGTGGTGAAAGGCGCTTTTCAGGCCTGGGGCATTTGCATTCCGAGTAGGGGTCCAGTGTGATGGGAGAGGGCTTCCCTGTGCAGTTGGAGTAGACGCTCACTCAGAATCAAACCTAAGGGAGGCTGGGGTGCAGACAGGGATGGGAAGAGAAAACAGTCCCAGGTATGTGTTTTCCAGCCCCCCTCGGAAATGGCTGACTCATCGAGGGGATGCTTTCCTGGAATTCCTCCTTTTCAGGCATGTAGATTTGAAGAACTATGACCAAAAACAAACAAAAGAAGGAAGGAAGGAAGAAAAAATGAAAAATAGAGAAAACAATACTTTTGGCCATTCTCCTCTTTGGGAAGTTGGCTCTAGTTAACACACACTGGAAAGCTCTGTTTACACTGTGCAGACACAATGAGCTCAAAGTGAACCAATTAGATCTCTCTCTTCCTCTGTCTCTCTGTCTCTCTGTCTCTGAGTGTGTGTCTCTCTCTGTCTCTCTGTGTGTGTGTGTGTGTGTGTGTGTTGTGTGTACAAGTTCCAATGGACCAATAGCCAGTACTATTTTGTTTTGGTTTTTTGTTTTGGTAAAAAGAAAATGAAGTGCCTGATGCACAAAGCTGAGTTACTTGTAAGTGCCTCATCCGTTCCTGAACGCAGACTTCAGAACCAGACAGGAATGAATTCAAATTCCACTTGAGTAACTTGGCAGCTTTATGACTTTGCCTAATTCACATAATCTCCTTGAGGATCAGGTGAGAATTTTTCACCTATAAAATTGGACTCTCGAGCCTGGTTCATGGCTGAGTGGTAAAGATTAGATGAGGTAGGGTGTGTGTAAAAGTACTTCAGCTTGGTAAGGGATACGTAGAGGTGAGGCTGGGGAAAGAGGTGGGACTAAGCCTGACAGGCTTGGAAGCGTAGAAAGTATCCTGTCTTTATCCCAAAGCCGTGGAAAATCACTGAAGGTTTTACAGCAGGTAGTAAGTGATGACTTCAGTGTGAAGAAGGCACTGTCAGGGTGGGAAGGGTCAAGGTCAGAGGTAGGGAGACCAGTTAGGGGCTGTGGCAGCAGTCTAGGGACTTGAGATGTGTTCTGGGCTTTGCCCCTCTGATTTCCTGGCTTTGGGCACTGCACCTGTCCCTAATTCCATGAAAGGCTTTGACCTTCCTAATCTCAAACCTACCCTTGTTACGAAGTTCACTTCTTGGGTAAAAAGTAGCGTTGGTTCAGTTTTGTTAAAACGCTCTTTACTAAGTACCTATCAGTTGCTAAGAACTCTACTGGCTGAATATGGAGTTTAATGTAAAGATGGCAAATAGGTCTTAGCTACTCACTGGTAGAGAATGTGTCGGAAGGATTCTGGGGCCCACAGTTAGGAGGACCAGGACAGATCAGCCATATCTGCTATGGGTGAGGGACTGTTAGCAGTATATTTGTCACGTATTTGCCATCTCTGGTCCAGTGACTCCCAACTCTCATATTCCACTCTAACTTGATCCTGGGTCTTCTCAGACTATCTTATCTTTAAACAGCTCCCTCTAGTCTGGGCACAGACGTAGACATCTGTAGTTGCTCCCTGCCTAGGAACAATTGGAAAAGAGGCATGCTTTTACCATTGGGATTGCTATGCCAGCAGTATGGTAGCAGACAGAGGTGTCCACGCAGAGGGGGCGTGGCTGGTAATGAACACAGAGAAAAGCAGGTCTGAAGATAAAGAGGCCAAATGGGAGTAATAGTTTGAGGCCCTGGATCCAGTGATGCTGGGAGCTTTCCTCCATGGGAGAGGCATGGACATGTGCCCACAAGTGGGGTGAATCAGTACGTCCCAGAGAGGCCTGACATTCAGCTTCAGAAGTAACCCTGTACAGAGAGTAAACCACTGGCTGAGCTAACTACTGAGCTGCGTAAACAGCTGACAACCACAGTGGACTTATGAATGTATGAGTGTTTTCTGGCAGATTTTCAGAAAAAGTTGGGAAAGGAAACCCCCAAAGAGTTAACTTTCTATCACACCAGAGGAATGCTTAGATTATTGCTTTTCTGAATAGGAGAGAGAAGGGTGATATATAATTCAGGTCTGGGGCACCTAAAAGTGGGTGTGAATTCCCATGCTCTCTTTCTCATTTGCAGGGCTGAAAGTAAAGGGCTTTGGGGAGGCAAAGTGACAAGACAGAAGCCTTCTGGGTTCCTGAGCCATCCTATGAGGAGGAGAGCTGCTCAGGAGGGCCCCCCACCCATACCCAACAGTGGTGGGTGCTCTAACACTGCATGTGTGCGGTGTATGTGTTACCACAGCCTAGCCTGCAAATGATGTCCAGAAAGGATTAAAAATTTCATAACCCCAGGGTTTAGAACAGATTATTCACATACTTCGCATTTAAACATCTCTGCTCTTTATATGCCCACACGATGCTCATTTTGTTGATAATACAATTAAGCCAGGCCAAGAGTCTGGTGAGATGAACACTTTCACACATTGCTTACATTGTAGATTGCTGTAAGGTTTTGGAAAGCAATTTGGCAATATTTACCAATAGTCTTAAAATACTCATACTGTTTGAGCCAGTCATTCTACTTCTAGAAATCTAGCCTAAGGAGATGATACGAAATGTATGTAAAGAATCATGCACATAGCCATTTATGACCATCATGAAAACAACATAAATATTGTTGTTTATCAAACAATATTGATATTTTATCAGCATCAGAATGGTGGGATATTATGGTACCCATACAAAATGAAATATTATGTGTCAATTGCATTTGTGCTTACGAAGACATTTTAATGGCATGGGGAAATATTTAGATTATAATAGTGAAATATAAGGAAACAGAACTATATAAAACCTAACTTATTCTGTGTGTATATATTTATAGGAAAATAGAAAAAATTCACCTGGTTTAACAGTTAACAGTGGGTTTTTTTTTCTTACTGATGGGATTATTTGAAATTTCTACTTCCATATACTTTCCTGTATTTTCCAGTTTTAAAAAAAAATATTAGTATATTATTTTTTATAATCAAGAAAAAAATCACAAAAAGGTGAATTTTAAAGTGTTATGCTAAGGTTGAGGCTGCCATTTGGTCCTCAAGTGTGAAGCTGAACTCTCTGAGGTATATTCAGTAGATGGTCTTTACCCAGGTCTCTAAATGTAGCTTAATCTGATGGCCACTAAATGCTTAATCAAGCAAAGCTTCAGGTTGTTATTGCTGGTTGAGTGTCTGAGCAGGTAATAAAGGGGGTAATTAGAGTATGATTTCTGCAAGTTGGGGAAACTTCTGCAAGTAGTGCTCACCCACACCTAACCTCTGGCCTCCTCTGTGAAAAGGAAGATCCAGGGAGAGGAGGGAGTGCTCAGGTGAAGGTTGGAGTGGGGTGGGTTGAGGCAGGCAAAGTACAAAAGTAAGAGACAAAGAGCACAGACAAGATGGAAAGAGCATGTAGGCAGCAGATCTTGAAGGAGAAAATTATATTTAACTTCTAGTGTTGCATAGAGATGTCCATAGGGAATTTGCAGCAGGATAATCAGGGTTATTGAATCATAGGTAAAAGATGCTTAAATAATTGCAGGCGGAGAGACTGAGAATCCCCTTTAAGTAGTACAAAAGCCCTGACTTCTAGAGGTGCGCATTCTGATGTAAGAGACCCAGAATCGGATCAGCTGGTGATGGTGATGGTGATGGTGATGATCATGAAGAAATAGTAAGAAAAGAGATGGGCATCCACATATAATCAAAATGAAGATATTTCCTTTACCCTGCCAGAGGAGGAATCAGATGTTAATATCACACCAGTGTTGTATTGCTTTCATCATTTTTTTCAGGTTCCACTGTAATCCCAGAGATGCAAATGGGAAAGTTTGACAGAGAAAAAGTTGGATGTGGGCCTTCTCTGCAATTAACATACCGTGTAGTGAGTTGGAGGAGTGGGTGAAACACATGGAGTTAACTGCTTCAGCTACACTTCATTTATTCATTAATTCATTTACTTGCTCATTCAGCCCACGTGTGCTGAGAACCAGCTGAAATGTGCTTGGCCCTGGAAACACAGACAAATCAGTTCTCTGTTTTCAATAAATCCAGGGTCTAATGGGACAGACAGAATGTCTTATTCTGTTTTCTGTTGCTATAACAGAATACCACAGACTGGGTAATTAATAAGGAAAATGAATTTGTTTCTTACAGTTCAGGAGGCCAGAAATTCCAAGGTTGAGAGGCCACATCTGGTGAGGGCCTTCTTGATGGTGGGGACTCTGTAGAGTCCCGAGGTGGCCCAGGGAATCACAGAGCAAGAGCGCATGAACAAGCATGCTAGCTCAGGTCTCTCTTCCTCTCCTTGTTAAGCCACCAATCTCACCATGGGGTCCCCACCCTGATGACCTTATCTAATCCCAATTACCTCTCCAAGGCCCAACCTCCAAATACCATCAACATATGATTTGGGGATTAAGTTTCCAATACATGAAGTTTGGGGGACATATTCAAACCATAGCAGCAATCCTGCAGGTAAACTAATTATTATACAGTGTGAGAAGTTCTGTAATGATGAAATGCTCCAAGTATAGCAAGCACACCCTCCGTGGATAAGCATATTCATGAACCTGTGGGAGTTTTCCAGGTCAAGGGAGTATGAAGGGAGTTCCAGGCAGTGGCAGGAGCATGCCATGCAAAGAGAGGTGAGAGGCAGGGAGAGCATGTTTGGGGACCGAGAGACATTTGGTGTGGCTGGAGCTTAGTGTGGGGAGTAACAACCTGTGACTCTGGAGCTAGACTGAGAATAACCTGCATGCAACCTTGGCTGAGCATTAGTTGGGGAGTTTTTAAAATATTGATGTCTGGGTCCCACCCAGAGATTCTGAATTAACTGGTCTGAAAAGCGCCTGGACATTGGGAGCTTAAAGGTCCCCAGGTGACTCTACTGTATAGCCAGGACTCAAGGAGATGGAAAGTCCTCAAATAATTTAATCAACTTATGTTTTTATACTATTACTTTTGCAGTAATATGGAGGTCAGAGACTGGTGGCAGGGAGAAAAGTGACAGATCAAGCACAAATGTCCTGATGAGAGAGGATGATGTCTTAACTAAGACATTGGCAATGAAGAGGGAGGTGAGGGAACAGATTTGAAAGATTTTAGGGGGATAGAATTGATGGGACGGGGTGGGAGGAGGGAAAAAGAACAAACGCAGATATTCAGGTTTCTTGAGCAGATGCTAATGCCTCTACTGATATATGAAACACAGAAGGAATGGGGTCTTTTCTGAGATGCCCATTTAGTTGTTCCCATCTTTCAAGGCCTAGCCATCGTGTTACAGGCTTTTTCAGTGGCGTAGAGAGCAAGGAATAGATTGTTCAGTATCCATTCCAATCTTCTTCTTGATGCTTTCTGATAATGCAGAGGCTGAAAGGGAAAAGAATTCTATAGTTGCCAGACCCCAGTGTAGCTAGGGTTCTGCATGAGAGTGCTCTGCTGATGAGACATATTCACAGGAGATTCAAAAGGCGGAAGGTGAAACACAGTGAGGTAGAAGCCACGTGTCTGCCGCTTCTGTTTCTGCTGGCAAGCATGCTCATGCAGACATTTGGTTTTGGGGGTCTTCTGTGGCATTTGAACAGAGGTCACAATTGCCCTCTCTCATTTTACAAAAGAAAGGGGCACCTGTCACCCCCTCTCCCAATCTTATTAAAGAGTTTTGCCTTAGAGTGAAAATTATCCTAGATTCCAAACAAGGGGACAATTTGAAATATTGGACTTACGAAATGCATTTAATCAAGATACCATTGATTTGTTATTAGGATTTACATCTTCCCCTGCCTAATAGATATTCCCATTAAGAAAGAAGTGTGGCTTTAGAAAAGGTATGTCTCGGTACACATTGGGATCTTATAAATGCAGATATATTATAGCGTGTTATTACAGGGAGGAGTGATCATTTTCACTTAACCACCTCTCTCTAGCATCCCCCAAATACTGTCAAGGGAATACCTGACTTTTGACAGTAAAGCCTGTAGAGGACAGCACAGAGCAAAGGTGAGAAGTAAGGGAAGCCTTCACTCCTCTCCAACCAGGAAACCCAGGGCAAGGCTCCAACCTCCCTCCCTCCTGTAGAATTAGAATATTCAACATTTATAAACAGTAGTTTGGGAAATACTAATCTTCTAGAAGGTGTGCCCTCTTTGCATTTTCCCCATTTTCGGTAAAGGAAAAGAACTTGACAAGAATTCTTATTCATTTGATTTTGTCATTTATTTTGTACTTCAAAGAAAAGGAGGTAATGTTTCATGTTCACATAAAAGGTAAGAAGTGTTTTATATTTTTCTCAACATTGGATTCCATTTTGTTTGTTTTTGTCAAAAGATTATCGAGTAACAAATTTAACACTTATTTCACAGGAAATAAAATAAAAGCTTCAATTTATATTCTTGGTTTTGTTAAGAAAAAGTATGAGTAATAAGTAAAAAATTTGTAGATTAAAATGGTATATTAGGTTAAAATGCAGTATGTGAAATAGAATGGAAGTCAGAAGTTGAGAAAAAACAACAATAAATATTGGGCAGCTAAAGGAAATTTGCATATGTATTTCTTTAAGTGGACCATGGTGGGGATCAAGGTGTGTGATATTTACATTTTGCTGGATGCATTTAAAATAATTGTATGTCAGTTTAATTTTTCAAATTAATATTGACAATGCCATACATTACATGATTTGCAGCTATTTAATGATGAAATATTTTAGATGTCAACTTAAAAAATGTGCAAATGGGTTCATAATTTTTCAAAATTCTTTTAGAAGGTGTGACAGTGGAAGAAAAATGTGAAGACCGCATATCTAGGGACAAGTCCCCTCCCGCTTCCACCCAGCTGCCCCTCCTCCACCATCTGGAGAGATGAGCCTGGGTGGGATCAGAGAATGCAAATTAACTTTAACACTATTTCTTCTGTTTCAGAGAGAAATAGAACCGGAAGCATCAGTCTGCTGCTGAGGACCAGTGTTCTGATGCGTCCCAAACACACACAGAGACTCCAGGTCCTGGGCTGTTTGCATTATTCGTGTCTACAGTCCCCTCTCTCAGGCTAATCCAGACTTGATGAAAATGAACAGTGTAGGCATGCCTTGTGCCAGATGCGTCACACATGTCACTCCCCCATTTACACATGGCTGACTCTACAACCATTTACAATTTCTGGTTACAAGCAGGAACATGCTAGATTGTGTATTAATTGCTATTTGGATAAGTGTTATGGGTTTAGGAACAGTTGCATATAATGGAGAAAGTGAAAAATGGGTCAATGGCATGTTTTTTTTCACCTTTCTTCCTTCTCACTTTGGTCCCCAGCTGGAAGATTCTCTGCTTTTATCTGCTCACGTCGGGCCACATCTGGCTCTTTTGAATGAAAACCTTTTAAAACCCAGGAGGTTTTGCTCACTAAGGGGTTTGGAGTGGTCTCTGGGTAACTTCTGGCCTCAGATTGTCTGTCTGTCCATGATTTAGAAACCCCACTGAGATCCTGCCTTCTTCAAGTCTTTGTTAGGCAGCCAAAGCCCTCTAGGCAGCTTCCCCATATGTCGGCACCTTGGCAACGCCCTGGTTTGAACATGATTTTAATAGCGACTAATTCCCTCAGCTGTGGCACTGCCGCAAATGGCTCATCATTTCACAGGCAAGTTTCAACAGTCGTGTAGCCAGATGAGAATATTTTCCCAAACAATAGCATTGTGGCAGAAAACAGCTAAGGCATGTCGGGGGACAGCTGTGAGGAGGTAGCAAATGGAAGGAGGGACGAACAGTCTACTTTCTGGAGTGACTGCTTGTTTAGACCTTTAATTGTTTCTGAAGGGAAGGGGGTTGTTTGCAATGATGGGCAGATTTGGGGGGGAATATTTGTAACATCCAAGAGGGATGTATTTAGGGACAATGGCTGCCAGTAAAGTGGGTATAGATTATGAGAGAAGTTACTCCTCAGTTCCAGCCCAGGTTTTGGAGGGAAGGAAAAGCCACCATCCAGAAACACTAGATGGCCACAGACAGGCCTGGGACAGCAAAGGGTGAATTAAACCTTTGTTTTGGATGTGCCATCACCCCATCCTCCCCACTCCATTGTCACCTGCCTGATGGATCATTGGAAATTCTAATGCTCCCTTGAGCACTCCAGTGGTCCATTGGGTCAGGATTCGGCTTCATAATAGCGGTGGGTAGTGAGAGGGTACCAAGAGTAGTGTGCCTGTTTAGCTTCTACAATATCAACCTCTAAAACATGTGGTATTACTCAGACATCTGCCGCATACCTTATAGCCTATTATAAACTAACTCACAAATTCACTTAAACCAACAGTGACTCTCGTTGGAGATTCACTTACGTCATCTCTAACAATATGAACGCATAGATAAAATGTATGAAAGGCCACATTTTTTTGGCATTCAGTTCTCATCATAGTTATCACTCCTTGAAAAATCTATTTGTGGCATGTTCTTTAAGCAGATCAAAGTGAATTCTTATCTCAGGACTACCAAGCAAGAATTCTTATTGCCGTTTTTCCAGATAAAGAAGCTACAACTCGGAAAACCGAATTTCCCCCAAGTGAGTGGCTTCTAAGGAGTAGAACCCAGGCTGTCTGACTCTGATCTTTCACTACATTTGCTGCTGTTAACTCTGTTTTCCCTGAACTTGGGGAGTAAGTCCACAGTCCTAAGCATGTGTCTTGTGATTTTGTAGACTTTGGCAATATCATCTCTGAGTTTTTCCAACCACGGAGACCTGTTTGTCTTAGAATCGGTGGGCAGGAAGGGGGTTAGCTGCAACTTCTCTCAGTTGCCCTTCTCTGGAATTCCTCCAGCTCAGCCAAGTTTTTCTTGAATTTTGATGGCCAGGCCTGCAACCAATATTCCAGGGGCTAATGCTCTTTTGTTTGGTGCAAGAACAGGAGCCATTTCTTGCTTGGTTTTTAATTCCCTACATTGGTCACAAAATTCCAGAATTTTTAAGCTGGAAAGAAGCTTAGAAATCATCTGTCCCAGGGGTATTCAAATGTGCATCAGAATCCCCTGGAGGGCTTATTCATTTGTTATCTATTGCTGTGTAACAAATTTCTCCGAAACTTAGCAGCTTAAAATGACACACATTTATTATCTCACATAGTTACTGTGGGTCAGAAATCTAGAAGTAGCAGAGTGCAGGAGCCATTTCTTGCTTGGTTTTTAATTCCCTACATTGGTCACAAAATTCCAGAATTTTTGAGCTGGAAAGAAGCTTAGAAATCATCTATCCCAGGGGTATTCAAATGTGCATCAGAATCCCCTGGAGGGCTTATTCATTTGTTATCTATTGCTGTGTAACAAATTTCCCTGAAACTTAGCAGCTTAAAATGACACACATTTATTATCTCACATAGTTACTGTGGGTCAGAAATCTAGAAGTAGCAGAGTAGTTCTTGCTCAGGGTCTCAGAGAGACTGCAATCAAGGTGTTTGTTGGGACTGCAGTTATCTGAAGGTTTGACTGGGGCTGGGTGAGCCACTTCTAAAAAGGCTCACTCACACAGCTGGAGGTGAGCTCTCTCTTCTTCATTGTGTGGGTCTCTCCATAAGGCTGTGTGAGTGTCCTAAAGACCTGGCAGCTGACTTTCCCAAAGCCAGTGTTCTAAGAAAGAGATCAAGAGAATGACCAAGCCACAGTGTATTTTGTAATCTAATCTTGGAAGAGATGCTCATAACTTCTGATGTATTTTAGTCATCAGACAGATCAGTCCTGGTGCAAGGTGGGACAGGACTTACACAAGAGTGTGAATTCCGGGAGGTGAGGATCACTGGAGACCATCCTGGAGTTTGGCTAATACTGCTTGTTGAAACAGATTTCTGAGCCCCATCCCCAGAGTTTCTGATTCAGTAGGTTTGGGGTGGGGCCCAAGACTTTTCTAACAAGCTTCCAGGTGATGCCGATGTACTCATCTAGGACACACACTTTGAGAACCATTTATCTGTACCATAGTTTGATTTTATAGGTGATTAAATCGAGTCCTACAAAGATGGAGAAAAATAGGGAGAAAACAGGGAAATACACCAACGATTAATTATTGAACACCTACTATGTGTCAGGCAAGAGCCTTTTCATACATTTTCTTGTTTAGTACAACAAAACCTGTGTATTACTCACCACTTAATGAATGAGGAAACTAAACTAAGAAAGGTTAAGTAAAGTGCCCAAGTTCATGTGTATAGTTATTGAGAGGAACAAGACTGGAACGCAGACCTCCTAACTCCCAAGTCAAAGTCTAAGTGTTTTGTATAACCTAATAGCCCCAAACCTACTATTCTGTTAGTATAAATGAATTGTTTTCTTTGAAAATGCATTAGCTGTGTTATTAGCACCCTACCACACAGTGCTAGGGAATCACCCTGTAAATTGTATTCAATAGGTTTGCAGCTCATAAGCTGAAAATTAACCTTAGTTCCATTTGAAGACTTAGAGATTCAGTAGTCATAGCTCAGAAACATTGGTTCTGGCAAGGATCCCCAGAGGACTCTGACAATTATACCAATTACCCAAGGATGTAACCTCAACCTGTTCGAGTGCTGAACTTGCATGCTGAAGCCGCAGTTCCACCATAACCTGGGGCAAGTCTCCTAAAAGCCCTGTCACTTGGGTTCATCATTTGTAAAATGGGAAGAACAATAACAATTTCCTTGCCCACCTCATAGGGTTATTGTGAGAATGGACTCATAGTATACACAAAGTTTTTTGCAAACTAAATGCCTTGCACATAGAAGACACTATCGCTATTACTACGTTTTTCCATCCATTACCTGTTTATTTCTACTCTTTGGTGCTTAACTCCTGTTTTTAAGAACAGGATGCTGGATTTTATTAAAAGCTGTATAGGCATCTATTGAGATGGTTTTTGATTTTTCTTATATAACAGGTATTTCTTGAGACAGAATCAGCTTTAGGGTAAAAATGTTAAAAAATAAAAAAGAGGGAAAAAGCAAACTTTCACCATATGCAGAACTCTAACCTAGGTGCTTGATTTATTTACTCCTTATAACAAGTCTGTAAGAGCAAAATTGATTATCTTTGTTTTAGATGTAGAAATTGAAAAAAAGACATAAATTCATTTATCTAAGTAGGAGGGCCAGGATTTGACTTCAAGCTTCCTCAATGTAGTTAAAATTATTCAGCACAGGGCCTGGCTCAGCAAAAATGTTCAATAAATGGAAACATTAACATTGCACTGATGCATCTATTGGTGATAATCGGGACCACCCTCCCACCATATTGGATGGGCCTGTTGGAATCAGATATTTGGAAAGCAGTCATACAAGGAGGACTTACAGATCCTTTCTTATCAGCATGGAGCAAGGTAGAAAGATTTTCTCTGTAGAGAGTCAGATTTCTATTAAGTCTGTTATTGCTGACTTTTGCCTTTATTATGGATGATAATTGGGAGCAGAATTTCCTAATGATGACCATTTTGTAAAATCTTAGAACATCCAGAGAATGCAGTGTGGATAACTAAGAACCAAATTGCTTTGGGGCAGGATTATCAGACATGTAGATTAGAAAAATGCCATAAATGGCATAAAATAACATCTTGATTTTCACAAGATACTTTGAGATAGATGGAGTAAAGGGGTCTGGGCATAGTCAGGAAGCTTTGAACAGTTGTTGGAAAATTATACCCCAAAAAATATTGATCCAGTGACATGTTATAAGACTCCTTGACCCGGTTCTATGCCACAGTTTTATTAATGCCTTTGTTAAAGGTTGACATGTTTATCAAATTTAGAGATGATGTAAATAAAACTGGCAGGGATAGAAGACTATGTTGTATGATAAAATAAACCAGCACTTAGTGTATTTCCTGGCACATAATAGGTGCTCAAAAAACATTTCAGGAGTTTTGATGATTGTTAGTTAGTTGCTTAGAGCCAATGAACAGACATTACAGAGACATGTATTTTAGCCCTATATAATGGCAAATATTAGACTGGAAAGTGATGAATCATAAAACAGTAAGTTGCCCTTTTCCTGGAGGTGTGAGAGCAGAAAATAAATGATCCTCCACCAGGGAATCTTGGAGTAGTGGGCACTCTCAGGTCTCTGCCCAGATCCCCCTCGATCCCCTGCATCATTTCTTGTGTATTGCTCCCAGCTTCTGAGTTCTTTTGCTTCTAATGGCGAATGATGCAGTTGTTGGGAGCCCAGCTCCCTTCCCTGGAGTTCAGATAAACAGGTGTAATTTATCTTCAAGAGTTCTCCTGTAGGCATCAGGTTGAGGCTGTGACAGTCTCAATTCTCACTCTGGCTTGGCCTTTTTCCCTTCCCTTCTCTGCTTCTCCTGTTTTCTAACTGGTTTCCCTGGGAGTGCTTCCTTAACATACCACTTGCACACAAATTCTCATCTCAAGGTCTGTTTCTGAAGAAGTGGACCTAAGATACTTGGTAATGAATGAATTGATCTGATCAATACTGACAGATGTTCATTTCAATCCAAATAGTATGGGAATAGACTGATGTAACACACTTACTGTAGCTGTCTTTCTAAAACCTAGTGGTTGTCAGTAGAAACTTGGGTTCCTTGTTAAACCTGGATGAACTGAGCCACTAGGCAGTGCTGGTGTGGAATATTCCTAAAGCAAATGTACTTCACAGGGCCTGGTTTTCCATAGCCTTGTAGTTTCGAATATTGACCTTGCAGAGGACTGGAAATTTTCCTCAGGCTACACAGTCTCTGTTGTAAGATAAAGATTTGTGGCACGGCAAGGTTGCTGGCTCAAGGACAGACAGGTTACTGATTGATATGTGTAGATACTGGAGAATTGCTGGATGGAGAAGGAATGTTTGCTAAAATCAAGCTGTTGTTGATAGGACCACTTAATTGCCTTACTGGAATGTCATCTGACTTGTTTCACTGAAAATTACCAGCCTATATTGTTAAACTATAACCCCACCTATGTTCTCTTACTGTAACTTCCTGGTCTGGAAAATAAATGCTGGAAGAGAACCCCAATTTGGGGTTAATTTCCCAAGGAAGGGATGCCTCTCACTTGAGGGTTCCAGCGGGAGGTTAACCACTTCGGAGTCTCTCACTGCTCAGAAGAGATGGGCTTTGAGTAATCCTTTGCATCTCCGTCACCCAGGGGAAGTGGGAGGACAAATCTGTGGGGGCAAAGCAACATGCTGGGGCTTCAGAAGTTGGTCAGTCTGTGGACAAGGGAAAGAAGGTGGAACAAGATGGACTAAGAAATGGTAATGTAAGGATTGGCCTCCAAGAGGAGAAAATCAACAGTCCAAATCACAGGATCCAACCCAGCTGACAAACACAGACACCTCCACTTATCTTTGAAGGAAATACTCAAAGTCCGTTGGAAATAGCATCAAACTTCATTAAGTTTAAGTCACGATCCCAGCTGGTATCTGGTTGCCATTATCCAAGACAAAAACCTAACCACGCTGGCTAGACATAAAAGTAGGGAGTAGGGGAATTTTGTGTCTTGAGGGAGATAGAGGTGCCTAGTTCCCAACAGATGTACCCTATGCTGGACGTGCTAGTGAATTACAACCTTTTCATGTCAGTGGAGCAGAAATTTCTAAGGGACTATGCTCTGGAATAGGGTTGTATACAGGGGTAGGTGAATGTTTGTTAGGACTACTATGTGACAGGTACACTACTAGGGACTTTTCATACATTATCTTTAATCTTCACAACAACTTTATGAAGTGAGTATTATTAACCTCATTTTTTAAATTTGGAGAATGAGGCTCAGGGAGGTTAAATTAAGTGCCCTAAGTCACTGGTTAGGGTGGAATTCACACATACCAAACAATAGCTAATTGAACAATGCCACCTGTGGTCTGTGCTGGGGATGGTGCAAATGATAATTGCTACAGGGGTATAAACAGAAAAGGCAGAGGTGCCAAACCACCCTCGCCAAAGGAAAAATATCAACCATCTTCATGTGGTGCCCTTTATGCCAGCTTATTAGGAAATAGAGCATTACTTCTCTCAAAGCGCTTTTCTAGACATATATGTTCCAGAAGCTTTCCTTGATTATTCATATAAGCTCCTCAACTGGCTCAGAGCAGAGGAAGAGAAAGC
Organism: Galeopterus variegatus; assembly: GCF_000696425.1. Taxonomy (NCBI): domain Eukaryota; kingdom Metazoa; phylum Chordata; class Mammalia; order Dermoptera; family Cynocephalidae; genus Galeopterus; species Galeopterus variegatus. The sequence continues at coordinate 272,811 of NW_007729579.1, forward strand.
AAACTTTTTAGTCCTTTTATCTATGTTACCTCATTCAATTCTCTCAATATTAGTGAGGAAGGTATTAATCCTTCTATTTAAGAGATAGGAATACTGAAGGTCAAATACTGAAGATATTTGAACTTTCCAAAAATCTATAACCTATAAATCTGCAGTCTATAAATGATCCTGTTTTTTTCTGATCCTAAGTCTACAATGGCCATTCTAGACCTATGTCACCCCCTCTGTAATATTTTTGAAATGATTATGCAATTAACCTATATGTGTCCGATTGGTTGTTTCGGTCTCTCTAATTGTTTGTCTGCATATTGAGGGATTGATTTCTTATTCTGGATTTTGTGAGTGACTGCCCTTTGCTGTGAGTTTGCACAGTGGCTCCTTGGTAATCATCTGCATCCTTGGTCAATGTCGACAACTAAACAAGAAAACTCAGACTGAAGAGTCTGCTTTAGAAATGAGGATATCCAGATAGATGGTTTATACTTATGAAATGTATCTTTCAAAGCCCCCTATTGTGGGTGTGTATTATTCTGCCCTTTCTTCCAGGAATAGCGCCTTTAACCTCCCCACTCCTGTGGTTTCAGGGGAACTGACAATCTTTCCCCGTGGCCATAGCGGTTGGCCCAGGGAGTGGGCACAGGACCCAAACCAGACCACTCAGAGTAGTTTCCTGGAATTTTCTGAACTGGAGCTGAGAAGAAGAGTTTTTCTCATAGTGATGCAGGGAAGCTATGAACTTGCAACTTTGGGGGAGCATTGGTTCACCTTGGAGAGAAAGTCAGTTTGAAAGGATGAGGTTGACAAGAGAGAAGCGACCAGAAAAAGAGAGACAGCATCTGAGGGACAGAGCACTGATGGAGTCCATGTGCCTGGTTCTCTAATTCCAGAGTCCAGTCACCCCATGGTTATGTGATCCAAAAAATGTTCTCTTGTTGCCCAAGCTAGTCCAAGTTGTATTTCTATTACTTGCAACTAAGTATGATATAATATTTTCCATTTTTTTCTATTGCTTACTCTCGGTCTAAGGCTTAGACAGTACATGACCATGAAATAAACAATTTTTAATTAAGTTAGGCCTACAGGATTGCTGCACTGATAGACTTGATAGCTGCTTCCTCTAAAGCTGGAGTGACAATGTGCCCTGGTTCACTCGATAGCTCTGGTTTACACTGTTGCCTTAGTGTGATTATTAATGGTGCCTCCCTCAGTCTCAGAAAGGCCTGACTTGGATGATATATCATCTTAGTTAAGGCTCTTCTCAACCATTCCTTTTGGAAGCCTTTTCTGATCCCCCAACCTCTTCCTGTAAGTGGGAGCCCCTGGGAAACAGAAGAGACACAGCTTACCCATCTGTGCAGCCCAGTGGAGTTTTGTGTAATACCTTGCACACTGTGAAAATTCAGCCAGTGTTGGCTGGATGGAATATTTATGCATCAAAGTAACCTTTAAGCAAACTTCCCTAAAATAAATCAATTTGATTGATCTACATTAATCATGGTCTGGATTTTTCCTTCTTCAAGTTTAAAGGGAACGTAACATTAACGTGACATTGTTATTATGGAAACTTTGAACATGCGCTTTCATTTAATTCTGTAAGGTAAGTCTTATTTCCACTGTTACAGAGTAAAAAATTGATGCTCAAAGAGGTGAGGTGTGTGTCTCCAAACTCACGCTGTCTCCCTGCACCACGGTGCCTGGACTGTGTCGTGGCACGTGTAGTAGATTGGCTCACTCCCGAGTGCTGTTCTAAACTGCACAGGCTGAGCGCTAAACACTACACTTCCCAGCCTCCTTCACACCTAGGGTTCTAGGTGTGATTTAGGTACTCCCAATGTGACGCTTGTACATCTATGACACTGGTTGAGAACTGAATTCCACTGGGAGAGAGGTGGGCACAAAGCATCTGTTTTGCTGGTGCAGGTCATGGCAGACGCATGGTAGTTCTGAAGCCAGCAGAGGCAGGTGCAGTTTCCCACTTTAGCAGGAATGGCTTCCTGATCATGGAGGGAGTAGCAGGTCCCTTGAGATCTTGATCTGCAGTGTGGCCTTGGGTGTCACTTCTGGATGCTCAACCTGGAGTCTGTTTCTTCAACCCTGCCATTGATTCTGTAAATTTAATACCCTTCATTCAGGTATAGGGGGAGCTCCTCTTTCTGCAACTGAGCACTGACTATGATATCACGTTTGCACATACCCGCGGGCATCATAGTTAAGATTCAGGGGAGCAAGATGGGTTGATTTTATTTCCGTATGCATGTGCTTTAATTCTCTTCTTCCGTTTGGTAGTGGAGACAGAAGCTTCATCTAGGCTTCCAGTCCCTCATTTTATAATATGGAGTTCAACACCTGTTTATTTCCTACTGCTATTTGCCTGGGAAGATCATGGTCACTGCCGAGTCCAATTCCAATGGAGTCATATGAGGAAGAACCAGGATAATCTTGACCCCACTGCTGTTTTAACATAACCATGAGAAAATCAGCTGGAGCTTTCCTTAAACTGATATCTACAGGGGTAGAACTTTTTTTCCTCTCTCGTATGGGGGCCAAAGGAAAGCATATGCCCTTTATTTTCTTGAAATGATTCTTATACGATGATGTTCCTCAGCATAATCAGAGCTTGGTTCAACATTCTCACAGCAGAGCATTTTTCTTTTCCTTTTTGGGGGAGGTGACTTGGAATCATAGAGAAATATTAATCATTTGGTGTGGTTTTCTTGATTAAAGGAATTGTAAATGGCCACTTGAAAAACTCAAGGAATGCTCATTCTTGGATTAATATCAGATAAAACTTGTGTGTATAATTCATCTTGCAGAGCAATTGGCTATTCTTTAAAAGTTCAAACAGGAAAATAAGGAAAATGAGAATAATCATGTAGTTAAGCCTCAATTAGCAAAATGTCTCAGGGAATGGGGTTGTCCAACCATTAGGATAAGAAGGACTTTCCTTACTAATTTCTGTGTAGTGTAATTTTGGCAGCCTCAAGAAAGACCCACACATCCAAAAAAATTCCACTCCCTTGGATTATAAATTGCTTTAATTTCTTTATGAAGGTATGATGGTTACTTTGATGTGCCAGCTTGAGTGGGCCACAGGGTGCCCAGATATTTGGTCAAACATTATTCTGGATGTTCCTGTGAGGGTTTTTTTTAGATGAGATTAACATTGAAATTGGTAGACTGAGTAATGCAGGATATCTGTCCCTAACGTGAGTGGGGCTCGTCCAACCAATTAAAAGCCTGAGTAGAACAGATGGCTGAGCCTCCCCCTGTGAGAGGAAATTTCTCCTGCTTGATAGTCTTTGAACTGGGGCATCGTTTTTTTGTTTTGTTTTGTTTTTTCTGCCAACAGATGAAACGTCAGGTCTTTCTGGGTCTTGAGCCTGCCAGCCTTTGCATTGAAATTACACCATTGGCTCTCCTGGGTCTCCAGTGTGGTGACTCATCTGGCAGATCTTGAGACTTGTCAGCCTCCATAACTGTGTGAGCCAATTCCTTATAATAAATCTCTTCATATTTATGTAAACCCCCCTTCTTATTGGTTATGTTTCTTTGGAGAACCCTGACTAACACAGAAGGGACCCAAAAAACCCCACCCTTATATCCTAAATGAGAGGCACAACTTTTACACATGTCTGCACACTGAGGAGTGGATTCTTGAGCATGAATTTCTCAGAAGGAGAGGCTGGAGGGAGAGCCAAATACCCAACCCAAAAGGGCAGAGAAAACTCCTGTAAAGGGCATACTTGGCACAAGAAGAAGCAGCTTTATTTAGTCATAGAGTATATCTGAGATTTCTCAGCAGAAACTTAACAAATAGTAGAGGGGTAAAGAGAATATTTCCATTTGGGAGGTGTAGGATAGTAAGACTAGTTAAGAGATGACCACAGCTCCCCAGTGCCAGCTCAGCTTAAAGGGGTTCACCCCAGCACTAGTGTCCATGACTTCCTGGACAAAAACAAAGTATAGGTTTCGTGAGTTGGAAGTGCAAATAAGCAGGCGTGGCTGCAAGGCAGGTTTTTGGAAAACATTCCCAACAGAAATTCTGAAGAGGTTCATCTCCTCTCCCAGCCATGAGCCTCTTCTCTCTTCCCAGAACAGAATTTCATGTGAGAGGTAAGTGGAGGACTAGTTCTTCCTCCAAAGGGGTGACTGCTCAGATCTTCCAGGTGAGAGCAGGTGCTCATGCGTGAGAACTCCGGAGCAGACGTGCTTTGAGGCTTTAGACATCGAGCTGGGCTTTTATGAGGGAGTTGGCACTTCCAACCACCTCTTGCTGAGGTCTAGAGCAGACATCATTCTCAACAACACACTGCTATTTTTCAAAGGGGACTGTGTTTTTGTTTGTTTTGCTTTGTAAGAAGAGATGTTAGATGTTCTGATATTATCTTGCTGAGTATGAACGGCTTATACCTGGGAAAAGCAGCCACCTAAGGGAAGGGGGAGTCCAGGGCTCAGCTAAGGGGGCATTTGCTCCCTGCCCTTCCTTCCTCTTCTACCAGCCCCCACATCAACCCCTTCTGTCCGCTCCCCTACCCCTTGGCTGGATAACTCCCATCCACCTCCTTAGGAAGGTGTGATCTCTCAGGAAGTCTGTCTTCACACATGAGGTGGGGATGGATGGCTGTACCAGATGTTGATGCTCCATCTAGATCCCCTCAGATCCCTTTACTTTGTCTCTGCAGCCCTCCCTGGCTTCCCGGCTTCCTTCCGTTTTCCCCTTTGGAATGCTTTTGCTTCCTGCACGCTCCACCTGTGAGAGGAGGAGCTGCTCCATTATAGTACTTATCACAATGGGTTGTAATTTCCACTGTGTTAGCCTACGCTGCTGGACTAGGAGCTTTCTGAGGGCAGGGACTGTGTTTTGTTCACTGCTGTATATCAGGACCTGCCAATGGACTCAGGGGGAGCTTGTGAATGAACGAATGAGCCATAAACTCCAGCTGTCAGAGTCAATCCCAATAGAAGGGTGAACCCAGGAAAATATCTGGGTACCTCTAGGAAATCACAGGTCCTAAATAGAAATTGAACTGTATGCTTTCCTGAGAATGGAGTGAGAGTGTCAGGGGCCACAGCGATTGTGCCTAGGACCAGCACAACCCCGTCTTTCTTGTGCCCTTCTTATGAGTCTCTATTCACTGGCACACTCTTGGTCTTTGACTGTCAATTCCATTTCCCAACAGGCCTTACTCTTAAACATGTGCACGTATGTTACATCTGTCTGTCTTCCTCTGCAGCTTCTGCATGTTGGTCTCCACTACAGGAGCTACATTCATCTTTTACCTTCTAGCTCGTTGTTGGATACTGATCCGCTTCGGAATTCCACCCTCAGTCCTGCATCCCCCACATCAGATCTGCTAACTGTTGTCCCAAGTATCCCCAGTTTCCAAGTAGTCCCCAGCAACTGCCCTTCTCAGATGGCAAAACCTGGGATGTTGGACTCTAATCACAACCCCCCCACCCCAACCTCCTCTGTCCCCACCCAGTGCCAGTGTAGCGTGGAATGTGGTTGTGACACAGGAGCCCAGTCTGTTACCACAGCTCAGTCCCCAGCACGTCCAGGCAGGCCTAGGCAGGTCGCCAGGGGTTTTGTTGACATGAAGGGTAGCCCATAGCTTTCCCAGAGGACTCTGCAGTGGTGGCTTGGAACTGGCACTTGGCCCAGATGGAGACGTGGGCAGATTGGAGGGCTCTAACCCTCTTAGTCATTTGGGGTTTGGGGGTAGGTTATCCTGAGGAGGATACCAAGGCCCACTTGTCCAATTTATTTGGGTAGGGGCAAGGCACAGAAAGAACAAATCACAAAAGAAATGAAAAGAGCTTGAGAGAAAGAGGCCCCAGCTTGCAGAGGAAGCCCCCTGGCTCAGGGAAAGGGCCCTGAGGCAGGTCTAGAAGAGAGAGAGCCATTCAAAAGGGCTACTTAGTGGTGGAGAAAGGGCACCTAAACCTCTAGATCTGAAGAAAAGTGCTCAAAAAAAACCCAAATGCTGTGAACTATGTTCCTTTCCCTCCTTGTTCCTGTGGCAAATGCCATCCTTTCATCAAACATCCACAGGCAAGTTATGAGCACTTGGGAAGTCTGGCTGCAGGAAATGATGGTGACCTAGACTGGCCAGTCAAATGGAGGGCACAGGAGATGTTCATGATTCACAGCCAGGACACCGACTCCTGGCTGATCGCAGGCACAGGGAGCCACAGAAAGAACCGCAAAGATGAAAAGGCTCCATGCAGGGTGGTCCCCAGGGGAGGACCAGGGCCCTTGCGTGTTTAGTTGCAGGTTTTCTCTATCTTGCTCTCTACCATGTTGCCCTTTCCTGATCCCCACCTTCCCAAACCCATACAGTTGTCAGAGACCCCAAACAAACCCCCTTGCCTCCCTTTCCTTCCATACTTATTTACTGAGCTTCTTGCACTAGGCACTAGGGAAACAGCAGTGAACAAAATGGAGGAAAGTCTCTGCCTTTGTGGGACTTACGTCCTAGAGGGAGGGTACAGACACAACGTACAGCAGGTCAGAGAGGGTTAGGTTCATGGAGAAAAATTAAGCAGAGAAGGGAAAAAGGGAATAGTGATGGGGAAAGGGTTGCAATTTTGGAGAAAGGTCAGGAAAGGCCTTGCATTTGAAATTTTTGTTAATCTCCTTTTCTAGCCAGACAACCTGCTGCTCACTGGGTATATGTTGGGCATAAATTATAAGTAGAAGGATTTGATTCTTGCCCTTGTACAGCTCACAGGATAGGTCCTGTTCTGCATACCTGAGTCTCTCTTCAGCATGGCTACGCTGGCTACTACATGGCTACTACCTGGGCTTTTCCTCCAGCACAAGGGTGGGCACATCACTAGCCTGTTTAGAATTCCTCGATAATATTTCAATGCCTTGAGATTCAAATTCTGGCTCCTTAGCAGATTTAAGCCCTTCAAATCCCTGTCCCACCTATGTTTGAGTCTGGTGTCCAGCCATGGCCTTCCTCCCCTCTAACAAGGGAGCCACAAAGTCTCATTTGTTTGGAACAGTCTTGGTTTATGTCATCCTGCCATCATTAATAGTGTGCCACTTTGCACTCAAAAACATACCAATTTGGACAACAAATCGTGGTCACACAGCGACACAAAATATTCACCGTTGTTCAAAAACACTTTCTACTTTTGAGCTTCCTTCCAGCACTTTGCTTGTGTACTTCCCTCAGTCTGGGTCACCCTCCCCTGCCATACTCGTCTGGTGAAATTCTCTTTTTCCTTAAAAACCAGCTCAGATGTTATCTCCTCTCTGTCCTCCAGGCTGTCCCCCCACCCTGCCCGTCAACTAGACAGCATTATCTGTTCCCTCCTCCGTGTTCCTATAGAGGTCATCCCTTTCTCCAGCACAGAGTCCTACATACCTCTGTCTTGGTGTCCTCTCCACCTCTGTCTTGGTGTCCTCTCCACCTCTGCACTGGCGGCAGAGTCTGTATCCTGTTCGGCCCTGTGTCCCTAGGGCCTTGCACTGTGTCTGAACCAGAGCAGATACTAAGTGTTGATTGGGATGAACTCAATGCAGTTGTGTTCCAGCTGCAAATATCATGGCTTAAAAATTTAAACGCTTTAACAGACACTGCTAGAACTTGAGGACTGGGCCCACTGTACCTTTGTGTTTTGTTTTTGTTTTTTTCAATCTGTCACATAATTTCCTAAACATAGCATGAAATTGGTGTCCAAATGATGGATCTCTTATTGATCTGCACCTTAATTTTCTGGCTCACAGGTGCTTGCTCACCTGTACCAGGTAGTGGCTCACCCTTCCAGCTACCCTGCCTCCTGGGGGAGGGCCATTGTGATATGAACCTTAGCTCTGAGACTTGATCAGAGGAGCAAAGGAGATTCTGAGCCTATGAGACTGGGATAGAAGGAAAGTGAGGTGTGGGGTAAGAGTAGGGGCAAGAAAAAAAGCATCCCTTATCCAAAGATGGTGTGAGAAGTTTCTGAAAAGGGAAACATCCAAGGGAAAGGTTTTGGTATCATGAGAATATTTTTAGGCAGCTGGAAAAGACAAAAGCGACTCTCTGTATATTAGCCCTGATCAAGGAAGCCTCTGGAGGAGTCTTTAGATTCTAGAGGAGGCTTTAAAGGAAGGAGGCCAATGGCTAGAAGAGGTGGGATGAGCACAAACTGCAATGTTGGATCCCAGCTCACCTCCATTCAGGCGTTCAGTTATTCATGCGTATTCCGTCAGAGTCACGCAACACACGTGGGGTGCCTACCTTGGGCCAGGCACTGGGCTACGGGTTCAAAATACACATTTCTCAAAATGGGTGAGGAAAAGTAAAGAAACCAGTGCATGCCGGTCTGGTGAGAAGTCAGTGAATAATCAGATGCTCATTTAAAATGGTGTCTAGTGCTGCGGAGGAAGCATCACAGGACCCTAAGGCTCGCCTGGGGAAGGGGCAGGGAAACTGTGAGCTGAAGGATGAATGGGGGTAGCTGAGGCCAGGGTGGGGTGGGCGTGGTGGGGGAAGGGATGGGATGGTGGAGGGAAGCTCTTGTGCCAGAGAGGAGCATGGCACAGCAAAGTGGGCTCAGCCCAGAGAGCCAGGAGGAGGCAGGAGAAGACGAGGCTGGAGAGAGAGACCAGGTCCGCAGGGCTGCGCAGCGTCCCCAGGGGATCCGGCCTTTGTGCTAAGAGATGGGCTGCAACAGGAGGGCTTTTAGCAGTGGGGGTGGGAGTGACGAGAATGTTTATGTCACCTGATCCATTTGTACTCTCAAAACTTCATTCTAGCTGGAGCTTGAAAAGATTTTGAAGGGGCGTGATCATTTAGAAAGCCATTGCAAGCATCCAGGCAAGAGGTGAAGGGGAACTTGGACTAGGGAGGGGGCCACGTAACTTCTGAAAACCTGTCTCAGTCCTGTACTTCTATAAAGAAGATAACAAGACTTAAAGCTTAGGGTAAGTAAGCATGCCGAATGTCTGGCTCACCATAAATGCTCCATGTATATAGGGTTTCCTCCCCTCCTGACGTGATGAGGCAGCTGACACTCAGCCAGTGTCCCTGGGCCTGTGAGGCTCTGCTTTCTGAGATGATTTTGTTTTATTCACAGCAGCAACCCTGTGTTTGTGCACGGAAATGGGGACAGGAAGCTGCCCGAGACACATTGTAGAGAAGTTCCTTTCCAAAATATTTTTGAGGTGTAAAAAGAGAGGACAAACTATATACATCCTGGGATGGTCACAGATATACACCCACACACCCAAACACACACCCACAACATATACACACAGTTCAGGTAAAAAATGACATTGGTGTCTGTTCATGACAGGGAGGGCCAGTGCCCCTGAATAACAAGGCGTGGACTTCACACAGGCCTGTCACATCTGAGGTTCACTCGGGAAACTCGCTCTTTCTCCTGCAGCCAATTGGGTAATGAAAGTCACGTAGGACTGTGATCGAGTAACCCGGGTGAAGGCCTCTTGTGTTCATCCCAGCATGTGCAATATCGGGTGACATGCCCTTCCAATGGAAATAGAGAGTGGCCACCCTCCAGCTCAGCAGAGACGGGGAGAGATCCTCCCCTATTCCACATGGTAAACTGCAGCAAAAGCTTCACCGCTGGTTAGTTTACAAAGTGCACAACTGAGACCCACACATCTGCATTCAGCAGATGGAATTATTGCAAGCACAGCCAGAAATGCTTCTGGCTGAAAGGAAAATATAATTTTGTTATTTTCTCCTCTCAAAGAAACAACCCACAAAGGTGAGCTTACCCTGAAGCACTGAAAGCAAATCACTCCTTTCTGAAGACAAATGCGAGCAAGAAAATTTTGCAAAACTTACCGTAACATAAATGATTCCTGCATTAAAAGCCTATAACCACAAAAGAAAGTCACACTTCCTTATAATACCCGAATCATAATGGCATTAACCCTTGCACTTAATTGTGGATAAATAGCTCTCTTTCAAGGGTCCCTGGGTAATTTCAGGAAGCTCACAAATGGGTGCACCAATCCAGCCTCTCAGCTGCAGACACCTTGCAGCAGGACCCTCTTCTTCCTCCCCCGTGGCTGCCTGCTCATCCCGAAGCTTCCCTGCTGTGCCTGCCTGTCATGAGGATGCCAACGATCCTACCAAGGGGGCTTTTCCTCAGGATTCTGAGCAGAAGAGCAACGTGCTCTGCTTCCCTTCCTAACAGGATCCCGTTGTTGCTGTGTTAGAAACAGACTGCAGGGGGCGAGAGTGGGTGCAGGGAAACTGCCAGAGCCAACTCAGGTGCAGATGGGAGGCGAGGGGGCCTGGACCAGGTGGGGGCAGTGGGGGTGATGATGATGTGTGGTTGGATTCTGGATACATTTTAAAAGTAGAACCAGTGGGGTTGCCTGATTGGAATGGAAGAGAAACAGAGGACTCCAAGGTCCTTGTCTGAGAACTAATGTGGGTGGAGCAGCCATCAACAGACATCACATTCCCTGAGTAGCTCTGTTTGCCTGACTGAGACCTGACATTATCACTTACTAGTGATGAAGCCCAGTCATGGGAACCATGAAAGCCATTTTCCCACTTGATTTGCTGAAGATGATATTTACTTCTAGCAAACAGACTACGGTCACTTGTCAGGCCAATAAGAAAACATTAACAGATCTTTTTAAACTAGCAATTTTACAGGCAAAATTTCTGATCACAATCTGAATGACATTAAAATTGTTAAAAGGTGAAAAAAAATCTTTAAGAAGAAGGCACTTAGATAATCTTTGGCTCAACGAGGAAATCAACAGAAAATTTTTTATTGCTAACAATCAATAAAAAGGAGAAACACAAATCTGAAAACTAATGACAGAAAAGGCTATCCTCAGCAAAGCATCTGTAATGCCCTGACTACTAGAGAAGAAAGAATAATAAGGGAACTAAGTACATGTCTTAAGGAATTAGTAAAACAACAAAGTAAACCAAAGGAAACAAGGAAGAGGAGATTTGTAAAAACAAAAGCTCAAACTCATTAAATATGACTTAATTATAGTTCAATTTATTGATTTATTAAAATTAAATTAATTAAATATAACTGAAGGAGGCACGGATGAAAGAGACACACAAGACCCGGGCTGACGGTTCACCAGAGAAGTTCCACTTTATTGAAGGACTGCGCATATATTTATAGGGAGCTGCATTCCGGGTTTGGATGGGGGGTGGATGGGGCGATAGCTGATTGGACGGGGCTGGGCGGGAGGTGAGTCTTGACCTGTGACTGGTTGAGGTTTGGCGCCGGCAGGCTTGTCTACTGTGGAGAAGAACCTGGAAGGGCGCCATATTGCCAGGGAGTGTCCCCCACCTGGGTGCCTACGGTATCCTTACATTCCTCCCTTTTTCCTCTGTTGTGGGGAATGGGTTGTCGTAATCTTCAAACTACTTCCTGCTGGACGGGGGCATAGTGGGGGGAGAGGAACTGGGAGGAGATAGGAGACCCTTTATTAGGCCCCAAAGGAGAGTGGAAAATAAAGTAATTTCGAGGGGGGAGAATTCTAGAAACGTTCCCTGAAGCCACAGGTCAGTTATTTGTTGAGTCCAGTGTGTGTAGGAAACCGTAGGGGAGCATCCAGGCGTCCGCGGCTAAAACCTCCAGGAACAGGGACCATTGGTGATGTAGATCCATTTTAACAGTGTGTTAGCTGATCCATTGAAGAGCCAGTAGGGTCCCCTGTGGCCAATAGTTCATAATTCCTGAGTAAAAGCTGGTTAAAAGTTTGGTTAGAAATTTTACCAACTTGGGACTGGATGAACTTTATGATGCAAGGCAGGAAAAGACAGGCCATGAATATTACAGCTAGGGGTCCTAATATCGGCCATACCCAGGTGAGAAGTGAGCTTTGGAAAAGAGAGGAGAAAGGGTAGGGGTGGTTGATGGTTCGGAGGTCTGAGGCTAAGTTGGTGAGTTTGACAACATTGGTTTCTACTACCCCCGATTCACTGATATAATAACAACATTCTTCCCGGAGGAAGATGCAAGTGCCACCCTTTTCCACTGTGAGAAGGTCTAGTGCTCAGCGGTTTTGTAAGGTAACTTAATTGACGTTGTTAAGGACATTACCACCAGGACTGGGAGGAAGGCGGCCCGACGCTGTCTTGAGGTTGGGCAGAACAAGGAGGAGAGCTCGGAGTGGGAATAGAAAGTTAGTTGGGGAACGACAGTAACTAGGTAGCAGGGGACGGAGGTATTAGGAAAGATAAAAGTGGAAAGGGTTCCGTTACACCAGAAAAAGGTGCCCGGTGGGGATGTTGTGTGGTTTGTGATGGTGGAATTTTTAGCGCAGTGAATGAAGAACGGGGTGAGGGGGTGGATGATCCCAGAAAACAGTGATAGGACACTAAAGTGTGCTTGGGGGTGTTATCGGGGTCCCATAGAGGAACATTGGGAAGGCTGAGGGGTGTAGAGGAAGAATTGGAGGGGAGTGAGGTAATGTTTACAGGGACAGCAGCCAGAAGTGGGCGCAGCAAAGTTGCACAAAGGAAGCAATTGTTAGGAGGGGTGGAGTTGAAGAAAGTCTGGTTAAGGAAGATAACAGTTTCAGAAATAATTTGTTGCCAGGTGTAAATGGGAGAGGGCTGGTTGGCGTCGTTTATTTTTGAGGAAAGGGTTTCTTCTTGCTGGGAAATGTGAGTATGTACAGCAGATAAGGAAGCGTGATTTTTTATGGGGACATATGTGCGGGAGATTTTAAATTGTCCGCAAGGGCGAGAACCGACGGAGGCACTGCAGTAGAAAGATCCAATAACCACCCCAGCCCACCTAGAGTTCCAGGGATCATTAATCTGAAGGCTGAACATGCCGTCTGGGACAGCCAAAATATTTGGTTGTGTAGAGGCACCTTTGGGTCATGATACCGGCATGACCAGTATGGGCATCCCCCATAATCTGGCCACTGGTGGCAATAATCTCGGGTTTGGTCAAAGATAAAACATAGATATGGGTAGGAGGCTTGAGAGGTTAGTTTACTCCCTGTAAGGGGGATGGTAATGGGCCTTTGGCATCCAGCTGGAGAACAGTCCGCCGTGGAAGAGAGTTGTTTGGTGGTTTCACCTTGTCCCCCTGTATAAGTTTCTCACACTGTGAACCGCCAAATGTACGAGGATTTAGATGCACCTACTAGGTACAGTAAGAGAAACAGGATAACGTT
>NW_007729579.1:286894-288054 GCF_000696425.1 Galeopterus variegatus
AGAGATGTGGGTGGGCGGCGGGGCGGGCCCTGAGCGATGCAGGGGAAACGGGAGGGCTGGGGCTTTGTGGTAGCGGCCGCTTGGGCTGTACTATCAGCTTTGCAGTTACCTTGGGTTACGAGGGAGTCGTCCCTTTGGTGGGCCTTGCAGTGGATGACCCCCAGTTGCCTTGGCAACTGTGAGGCTTCAAGAAGTTTGTTTATTAGGGCGGAGTTAGTTATGGTATTACCTTTGGTGTTAAGTAGCCCCCGTTCCTTCCAAATGGCTGCGTGTGACAGCAAAATGTGGAATACATACTTAGAGTCTGTGTATAGATTAAGGGATTTTCCTTCTGTGAGTATGCAGGAACGGGTGGCAGCAAGGAGCTCGGCCTATTGGTTAGTAGTGCCCGATGGTAATGGGAATGCCTCTATGACTGAGTGGAGGGACACTATAGCATACCCTGCATAATGTTTGTTGTCCTGCTTAAAGGAGGATCCATCTGTAAACCAAGCGTAACTAGCCTGGGGAAGGGGGCCCTCGGAAACTGAGGAATGACAGGGGATGAGGTTTTGGAGGGCCTCCATACAATTGTGGACCGCTGCGTCAAGTGGGGAAGGTACTGGGAGGAGAGTAGCTGGATTCAGGGGTGGGCAAGGAAGGAACGAAAGGGATCGGTTTTGTAAAAAGGAAGAAAGTAGGGCTAGGAGCCTGGATGGGGGAAGGGAATGTAGTGCCTTGTAGGTGAGGAGGTCCTTTAGATGATGAGGTGAGAGTATGGTTAAGGGTGCCCCAAACGTTAATTTGTGTGCTTCCCTTTGTAATGCATTTCTGGCTGCCAGAACCCGGAGGCAGGGGGCCCACCCACGTACAGAGGGGTCAAGTTGTTTGGATGAATATGCTACTGGGGCAAAGGAGGGGCCATATGTTTGTCCCAGGACTCCCAAGGCTTGACCCTCTTTTTCGTGGATATAGAGTGAAAAAGGTTTGGTGAGGTCAGGAAGATGTAAAGCAGGAGCACTAACCAGAGCTTGGCGGAGTCTTTGGAATGCCTTGTTAAGGGAGGAGGACAGGGGCTCATTTGGATCCCCCTTGGCTAAATTGTGTAATGGGTGGGCCATTAGGGAAAAGTTGGGGATCCATGCCCTAAAATACCCAGCTAGGCCCAGGAAGGATAAGAT
>NW_007729579.1:288697-290583 GCF_000696425.1 Galeopterus variegatus
GGGATGGCTGGGGCTTGTTTGACCAACTTTCCCTTCGGATGGCTGGGCAATCAGAGCCCCAATGTCCCGCCCTTTTGCACTTAGGGCAGGGTGTGGTGGGCGGCCTGGGGGAAGGGCAGGATCGAGACCAGTGACCTTCTTGTACTTGAAGCAAGCCCCAGGGGGTGCGTTTGGCCGAGTAGAGCGACCAGAAGGCGTTTTTATTATCTGGGCCAGCATTTGGAAGTTGGCCTAATCAGCCTTTTGTTTTCGCCGTTCCTTTTCCTCCTCCCTATTATGGAAAACTTTAAATGCCACTGATAAGATTTCGGTTTGTGGGGTGGTGGGGCCCTGTTCTAATTTTTTAGTTTAGCCCTAATATTGGGGTAGGATTGGGCCAGGAAATATGTCATAAGGACATGACAGCCATCTTCTGAGAGGGGGTCTAGGTTGGTGTATTGTTGAAAGGCTTGAGATAATCTGTGTAGAAACTCAGAGGATGTTTCTTCCTTTTTTTGAATTATATCTTGGATTTTTTGGAAATTGATTACTTTGTGGGTAGGCTTTTTGAGACCAGCCATGAGACAAGAGGCAAAGCGATCCCTGGCCTGAATTCCTGGTGGTATGTTGTAATCCCAGTGTGGATCCTGTTTGAGAACTGCCTGGGGGCCTAGTGGGAAAGCAGGGTCTGTGCGGTGGGTTTTATCTGCATGGGCCTGGGCCATGTCCCAGACACGGCGGCGCTCTTCAGGAAGGAAGGTGTTGGCTAGGAGCATATAGATGTCGTGGTGAGTGAGACTGTATGCCTGAAGGACCCATTGGAATTCCTTAATGTAAGTGGAGGGGTCAGTGGTAAAGGACCCTAATCTTTTCTCTAGCTGAGTAAGGTCAGCTAGTGAGAAGGGAACATGGACCCGAACAACTCCCTCAGCGCCAGCCACCTCATGAAGGGGAGCCATGGTAGAGATGGGGGGGTCCCCAAGAACGTGTGACAGGAGGGCTAAAAGCAGTGGCAGAGGGAGGATCGGGAAGTGGAGGGGCAGTTGGATTAAGGGGAGCAGGCTGTGAAGGTTCAGGATATGTGGGGGCAGTTGGGGGAGAGGCTACCGGAGGGGGAGGCTGCCTATATGGAGGGGATTTATCTGCGGGGTCGAAGGTATTTGAATCAGGAGAAGAGGGCAAGGTGGCTTTAGTTGCTAAGAGAAACTGAGAGGGGGAGCAAGTGAGGCAAAGAGAGGGATTTTGAGCGAGGGAGCAAAAAGCCTTGACATAGGGAATCTCTTTCCATTTTTTCAGGTGCTGGCAGTAATTGAAAAGATCCTGGAGAATGTCAGGATTGAGTGTGCCCTCAGGGGGCCACTTGTTTTGGTTGTCTAAGGGATAATAAGGCCAATCTTGCGTGCAAAATTTGGTGAGGAGCTTGGGTTTAATGTCTGGTCTGAGGGATAAAGTGGTGAGGTTGTTTAGGAGGCACTGTAGGGGTGAATCCCCCCGAAGTGAGGAGGAAGACGCTCCCATTCCGGAAGAGGACTTTAGAGAAGAGAAACCAGAGGAGGATTAGAGGTGAGTCCTTCGGCTGGATGAGAAAGACGAGACCCAGAGGGCGTCCCCAATAAGTCACGCCAGTCTCAGGGAAGGGGTTTGAGTATGAACCCGGAGAGAAGGTGGGTGTAGGTCATCACCTAGACTCTCACTTCTCTAGGGCAATGGCCTGGAGCCTGAAGGAGCCTAGTGCTAGGCTTTTCAGTGGGGGGTCCTGGACCCAGAAGGAGGAAGATTAAGAGAGGTAAGCGAGAGGAGGGGGGAGAGAGAGAGAGTAAGAAAGAGGAATGGGAACTTAGCCTCCGGGGACAGGGGATGAGGTCAGGAGATATATATATATATATATATATATATATATATATATA
>NW_007729579.1:292305-293491 GCF_000696425.1 Galeopterus variegatus
GTTATTTAATATTAACCATCGGAAGAACTCAAATTAAGACTACCATTTACAAAGATCAAGAAGGGGGGAGATAATGAAAAAAGGAGGTGGAAAGTGGGGTAAGTATGCTAATTTTACCATATTTTGTATTTAAGGAGTCAATAGATGCTGTGTAAAATGAACAAAGCATGAAATAAAGACCTAAGTATGGAAGTTAAAGTTACGATGGCAACCACCAGAAAAACTCAAAACAGAAACGGTCAAAGCAGTCATTTTAGGGGAGTGAGACTGAGTGTAAAGGAAATACGGTACCTTTATTTTGTACCCCTATGTTCTGTTTGCATTTTGAAATCAGTTCTTATAAATAACATATATATATAAAGGGGGAGGGAGAAAAGAGCCAACACAACAAGGTACTCTTTGGNCTTAGCCTCCGGGGACAGGGGATGAGGTCAGGAGATATATATATATATATATATATATATATATATCTACAAGCCTGGCCAAAAAATAAAGGGGGCTTACCTAATGGATGAGCCAGTGGTGGGTGAAGGAAGCCAGCGCCAGAGAAAATAGATGAGGGCAGACCGTCAGTCCCGGGGGGTCGTGGAGGAGTCCAAGGAAGGAGTCCCCTGGTGCGGGGTGAACTCCTCCCGGGTTTCGGCACCAATGAAGGAGGCACGGACGAAAGAGACACACAAGACCCGGGCTGACGGTTCACCAGAGAAGTTCCACTTTATTGAAGGACTGCACGTATATTTATAGGGAGCTGCATTCCAGGTTTGGATGGGGGGGGTGGACAGGGCGATAGCTGATTGGACAGGGCTGGGCGGGAGGTGAGTCTTGACCTGTGACTGGTTGAGGTTTGATGCCGGCGGGCTTGTCTACTATGGAGAAGAACCCGGAAGGGCGCCATGTTGCCAGGGAGTGTCCCCCGCCTGGGTGCCTACAGTATCCTTACAATAACATTAATTTAAAGGCTTTAAATACACCTAAAAGCTGGTTCCTTGAAAAACTAAACCCTTCAAAAACCTGAAAAAGTAATAGTGAGAGAAAACGAAAAAAGGAAACTCAACCCTGTGGCAACAAATTCAAGAACTTTGAGGACAAAATGACTTTCTAAAACAGTATTTATTAGTAACCCCTGACCCAGAAGGGAGAGGAAAGTTGAATAGACCAATTAGCATGACTTTGAAAGGTGATTAAA
>NW_007729579.1:295219-297507 GCF_000696425.1 Galeopterus variegatus
AGGAGCCAGATGTAGAAACAGACCTTTGCTTGGGGCTATATGCAGGTGGAAACACTCCCTTAGGTGAGCATGGAAAAAGAAACTGCTGGAAGAGTCAGGGAGGTCACTGTGGAGAAGGTGACCTCTGAGCTATATGTTGAAGGTTGAGTGGGAGCTTGCCAAGAGAAGGGGAGGAAGGGCCTTCTTGGCAGAGGAAGAGGAAAGGGGCCTGACGGGCTGAGGCTTGCTCCTGAGGTGGTAAGTGTTTGGCATGGCTGCCCTAGTGGCTGTGCCTGATGGGGGCAGTGACAGGAAGTAAAGCTAGAATGAGGCTGAGGCAGGTCAAGAAGATGCTTGCATAAAAGCGAAGAGCTGGGGCATTATTCTGTGGGTGATGAAGCACCAACGAAGGGCCTAGAGTGGAAACACTCAAGATCAACTTTGCATTTTAGAAAGGCCATTCTAGCAGGAGGCTGGGAGAACACTTAAGGGTGTGACAACTAGGTAAGAAATTGTGAAGGAACCAAGTCTGTGACTTGGGCGCTGTGGATCTCAGTACTTATCAGCAGGGTATGACTGGTCACTCAGAGAGATACAGGGAAGCTGGGCTTGACATTGAGTCCACTTAACCCAGTGCCATTTAACTGGAGAGACTCGGCCAGTGGTTAAGCACAGCATGTGGTTTAGGGAAATGGTGGGCATCCGTGATTCATGAAGTAATGGCTATTCCAACAGGTGGAATATTTTAAAAACCCAGGCAGGCAGTACCTAATCCAGAGCAGGGATACCACCTGCAACGAAAGCCCTGGAATGGTCTGCTTTGCTCCTTTTCCCTCTAAACCACACCTGAATCAGAGTTGGGGCCAGAAGGAGTCACGAGGCTGCCCACTCAGGGCTAATTTGATTTACTATTGATTGTACATTCATTTAATAGGGATGGGAAGAGAGAAAACCTATCTTCAATAAAAACACTAAAGTTCCTCTTTATTTTCAAAACAAAGCATTATTATATATTAAACACATAATATTTGATTTAAATTTATTTGAATTTTGTTTTCATTGATGTTTCTCTCACTCCTGATTGGATAGCATTAGGTTGCTTGACAGGGATTGAGGTGATTTACAGTAATGTAGTTGTACAAGTTCTTACCCAACCCCTTCTTGCCCTGGGTTTTCAATAAGCTGCTTTTAAATCCCTTCTTCAGTTTTCACTAGCTATGTGGCAAGGCATGCTACTCAATTGCCTCAGGCTCATTTTTCTAATTTAGAAGGCAACATTATTATTATCTACCTCTCAGGGTTGTTGTGAGGATTGACTGAGCTTACTGTGTGCAAGAAGTTCAAGGAACATAATAACTACTCACTAAATGCTGGTTGCCTTGACTTCACCGCAATGTGGTATCCAGATAAA
This sequence comes from Galeopterus variegatus, assembly GCF_000696425.1. NCBI lineage: Eukaryota > Metazoa > Chordata > Mammalia > Dermoptera > Cynocephalidae > Galeopterus > Galeopterus variegatus. Next base: position 296,610 of record NW_007729579.1, read on the forward strand.
GGTCACGGTCAATTGGATCTAGCCAGTGAGGCGACATCCCTCACCCCCTCTGTCCTCTGGAAAATTAGGAGAAGGTAGGGAAAAGTCATCAGGGAATGATTCAAGCTGCATATATTAAGAGAGTACCATTTGATAAGGCTTGACACGGGTATACACCTGTAAAGCCATCACCACAATCAAGATAGTAAATACATTCATCATCCCCAAGTTTTCTTGTGCCCCTTTATAATTGCTCCTTCCTGCCTTCTCTGCTGCCCTTACTCTCCTGTTCCCAAGCTAACTAATAAACTTTCTGTAAGTATCTGGGTTGTTTTCTTCTTATTGAGTTTTGAGAGTTCTTTATATATTCTGGAAACAAGTCCTTTATCAGTTATATAATTTGCAAATGTTTTCTTCCAGTGTGTGGCTTCAGTTTGGGCTTGTCTGCTGTTTTTTTCATGATCAAACTGGGTTTACGTGGGAGGAATTGGCGGAGAAATTTTAAGAGGTGAGATTCTCTTCTCATGGCATCATATCAGGGTACATAATACCAACATGACTTATTACTGGTGACGTTAACCTTTGTCTTAGTCCATTCAGGCTGCTATAACAAAATGCCATAAACTGGGAGGCTTACAAACAACAAACACTTATTTTTCTTGGGAAGTCCAAGATCAAGGTGCTGTCAGATGCACTGTCTGGTGAGACCTGTTTCTTGATTCATAGACAGCATCTTCTAGATGTGTCCTCATATGGTGGAGAGACACAGCTAGATGTCTAGGGTCTCTTTTATTAGGGCACTAATCCTACCCTCTTGACCTAATTACCTCCCAAAACCCCATGTCCCAAAACCATCAACTTGGAGGTAAGGATTTCAACATATAAATTTTGGGTGGACACAAACATTCAGACCACAACA
>NW_007729579.1:298894-301229 GCF_000696425.1 Galeopterus variegatus
AGAGAAAGACTGAGCAATTTACAATTAGCCAATTATGTAACATAGTGCTAAAAAGTGTGACTCATGAACTATCAGCATTTGGCATCACCTGTAAATTTGCTAGAAATGCAAATTTCAAATTCCACCCAGATCTCCTGAATCAGAAACTGGGGGTTGGAACCAACAGTCTGTGTTTAATAAGTACTGTGGATGGTCATTTTGCACGTAACAATTTGAGAACCACAATATAAGAAGTAGTCTGTGGAAATCTGAAAATTGCTGTATTTTTGACTTATTCCCGTACCTGTTGTAAGTAGTGCTTTCGAAATTGCAAACCTGTCTGGCTTCTTAATCCATCTATGATCTCAGTCCTTGGATTTTTACTGTTATGATAAGAACACATCAGGCAAGAAAGAACACACAGGCCAGGCAGAAGATATAAAATCAAGAACAAAAGAGCCAATCCTCAACAAAGCACTAGGAAACAAATCTAGCAACTTATAAAAAGGACTATACACCATGACCAAGTGAGATTTATCCCAGGAATGCAAGGTTGGTTTAACATCTGAAAATCATTTAATGTAGTACAATGTCAGTAGAACAAAGGACAAAAACCACATGATTATCTCAATAGATGCAGCAAAAGCATTTGACAATTCAACACCTCTCCATAATAAAAACACTCGACAAATTAGGAATAGAAGGGAACTTCCTTACCTAATAAAGGGTACTCATGAAAAACTCACAACTAACATCTTAATGGTAAAAAACTGAATGCTTCCCCCCTAAGATCAGGAACAAGATTAGGAACAGTGCTTTCATCACTTCTATTCAACATTGTTTTTAGCCAGACATATTAGAAAGAAAATGAAATAAAAGGCATCCAGATTGGAAAGAAAGTAGTAAAACTGTCTCTATTTGCAGATGGCATAATCTTGTATACAGAAAATCCAAAGAAATTTACTAACACTATCAGAACTAATAAACAAGTTCAGCAAGATTACAGGACACTGTATCAGTGTACAAAAATCAATTGCATTTCTATACACTTGCAATGAAAAATCTGAAAATGAAGTTAAGAAAAGAATTCCACTTACAATAGCATCAAAAAGAATAAAATACTTAGGAAAAAGTTTAATAAAAAAGTGTAAAATTTATACTCTGACAACTACAAAAGATTGTTGAAAGAAACTAAAGAAGACCTAAATAAATAGAAAGATATCCCACATTCATGGATTGGAAGACTGCATGTTAAAATTATTATTCCCTAAATTAATCTACAGTTTCAACACAATCTCTATCAAACTCCTAGCTAGCTTATTTGCAGGAATTCACAAGCTNCTTGGAGGTAAGGATTTCAACATATAAATTTTGGGTGGACACAAACATTCAGACCACAACAACCTTGATTATAGTTAAGATGGTATCTGCCAGGCCTCCCCACTGTAAAGTGACTTTTTATCCTTTTTCTATACTGTATTCTTTGGAAATTGGTAAGTCTAGCCTGTACTCAAAGGTAGAAGAATTAAATTTTACCTCCTAGAAGGGGGAATATCTACATATACTAATTGGATTCTTCTGTAAGGAAGTTTATTTCTCCCCTATTATTTATTCATTCATTTACTTATTTATGTCAGTATGAACTCATAAATATTTGTTCAATTATTTATGTTTTAATTCAATATTATTGTTATTCATTTTTATGCTCAAATTATTTCTGTTTTGTCCATCGGGAGTTCTATTAGATCCAATAGGTTGGATCTTCTATTCTTTTGATATGTTTCTATCCTTTTTTTAAAAATTTTTAAATTAACCTTCTTATTTACCATTTCTAGTTCTCTTTATTTGTTTTTGTGGGATTGAGTTACCTTGTCATTTCCTTCCTCCAATATATCCCTACCTGTGATGTGATTATGAAATACATTACATTTCTCTATGTTATTGGGCCCAAAATGAAATTACATATATAGTTTATACAATTGTTTTTCTAATCAATTAAAAGAAGAAAGGAGAAAACATTTAACTGTCTTTTGTACCTACATAAGTTATGTTCCTATACTTTTTGTTTGCACTTCTTACTTTCTGTCACTACAAGAAGCGTCAAGCTCACCTTGTATTTTCTATGTTTCTGCCCTAGAATTAGCTATTTCTCCAAGGATCCCTGGCTCATCATATTGGAGAATGGTATCTAGAAATCAAGATCTGGACAGTGGGTGTGCTTCTTCCTAGTGGGTGTCACTGTTTTGAGGCATGAGGAGTATCTTTTTGTTCCTCTTGGATGGTGCTATGTATTTCAGAGAAAGACTGAGCAATTTACAATTAGCCAATTATGTAACATAGTGCTAAAAAGTGTGAC
>NW_007729579.1:302362-304552 GCF_000696425.1 Galeopterus variegatus
ATAGCATCAAAAAGAATAAAATACTTAGGAAAAAGTTTAATAAAAAAGTGTAAAATTTATAGTCTGACAACTACAAAAGATTGTTGAAAGAAACTAAGAAGACCTAAATAAATAGAAAGATATCCCACATTCATGGATTGGAAGACTGCATGTTAAAGTTATTACTCCCTAAATTAATCACAGTTTCAACACAATCTCTATCAAACTCCTAGCTAGCTTATTTGCAGGAATTCACAAGCTGATCCTAAAATCCATATGGAAATTCAAGTTACCCAGAATAGTCAAAACAATCTTGAAAAAGAAGAACAAAACTTGAGGACTTGCACTTCCTGATTTCAAAACTTACTACAAAGCTACAGCAATCAAGACGCTGTGTTATTGGCATAAGGGTAGACATATAGACCAATGGAATAGAACTGAGATCCCAGAAATAAACCCTCACATTTATGGCCAATTGATTTGGGGGAAAAGCATCAAGATAATTCAGTGGAGAAAAGAATAGTGTTTTCAACAAATAGTGCTAGGACAACTGGATATCCACATGCAGAAGAAGAAAATTGAATCCCTCTCTCATATGTTATACAAAAGGTCGTAAGGTAGGAGGAAGTATAGCAGGTTTAAAAAAATCAGAAAGCCAATATGTATAGAAAGCAGAGATAAGGGAGAGAATGGTCAAAATAGAATTTAAAAAAAAGGCAGAGTCCAGAATAAATGATAGAATGCATCTAAAGACTAGGAAAATGTAGGATAGTGTTTAAGGGACCTAGAAAACATGTCCTACTGTGGTTCAAATCTTTGTTCCACTACTTATTAGCTATTTGGTCTAGGCACTTGCTTAACCTCTCAGTGACTCAGTTTCTTCATCTGAAAAATAGGAATAATATTGGTATTTATTTTACAGGCTAAAGGTGAAGAGTGAATGAATAATAACATGTGTAAACCATCCCCAAAAGAACTAGGCACATATTGAGTAAATAGAGAAATATTTAGTTTCTAGTTTCAACTTATGGTTTTTGACACTTATTAAGGGCATGATTGATGTTAGCTGTTATAAATACTGTTTCAAGGGAGTCTTATTGTCTTTGGGTGAGGGAGATGACATATAGAAGTTTCTACATGTGAAGGGAAGACGGGAGCGACATGACAGGGACTATCCAGCTTTAGAATTCTGTTTGCAATTTAATGCAAAAGTAGCTGCAACCAGGGGAAGCTGACTTCATAGAGTGTGTCATTAGCTACCCCCCAAACCAGCCACAAGGTCTGATCCCCCTAGCCCAACCCCAGCCCTGGGCTTTAAGTCTTGTTTTCCCAACACCAGTGACAGCAGCTGCCTTCATATTTACTGCACCTCCTCTCCAGTGACACCCCTCCACAAGACTGCTCTCAGCTGACAGTCACCATCTGTGAGAGGCTTGTTCAATATGCTTTTTAACAGATCAGAGGTTAGGTTTTGTTTTGTTTTGTTAATTACATATCAAGCTGTCACCTAGAGCTTAGTGAAGGGGATAAACATACCCACAAATTATCCAGTATTCAAAGGCAATTTTGGTATTCCTACGGGGAGCCTCTTTATGCTCAAATGAGCATGCAGTATTTTGCAAAGATAAGCATTCTGAGGGAGCTGTTAATTATTTGAATCTAAGGTGTTTGAGTGACTACAAACAGGAATTGATAGATCCCAGGAGTGGTTCAACATGGGACATGAATTTACAGGTGCTGATGGAGGACCCACTTGGGAACCATTTCAGAAAGAAAGAGAGACCCATTGGATGGTTTCACAATTCCTGAGTGGCTCACTGTGACAGTGATAGTGTTCAATGGGAAATCTCCTGGTTTTTGTGTCTCTGATGGAAGGCAGAGTTGCTTTGAGCAGCACTGTTATTATTGAGGGTGATGCCAGGAGGGCAATGCTGAGTCAGAACCATTGAGGGAGTGGAACCCATGATAAATGCTTCTGGGGCACGGGAGGAGGGGGTTTCTAATCTATGAACCACCTCCTCTTTCTGCTTCGTCTACTCTTGATAGTTTGATGGTTCCAGTTGTGGATCAAGCGCGTCCCACATTCAAAGCCAATCTCAACAGGCAAAGGCAGGGCCTTTCAGTCATTCATCTTTTAATCCCTTCATTTATCAGTACACACACACAGTGACAGGCTTTGTTCAAGGCCGAATGGATAAGAGAATACAGAAG
>NW_007729579.1:305098-308074 GCF_000696425.1 Galeopterus variegatus
TTTTCTTTTTGTCTTTTTTTTTCGTGTCCGGCAACGGATCGCAACCCTCAGTGTTGCGCCCCTACCAGACCGGACCGGCAATGGGATCGCAACCCTAGGCGCTGCCCCCGCACCTCGCTCAGCCAGTGAGCGGGAACCAGTCTGTATGTGGGATCCGAACCCTCAGCGGGAGCGCCGCCGCGCTCCCAAGCGGTGCACTGTAGCAGTGCGCCACCGGGCCGGCCCAGGAGGGGGTTTCTAATCTATGAACCACCTCCTCTTTCTGCTTCCTCTACTCTTGATAGTTTGATGGTTCCAGTTGTGGATCAAGCCCATCCCACATTCAGAGCCAATCTCAACAGGCAAAGGCAGGGCCTTTCAGTCATTCATCTTTTAATCCCTTCATTTCTCAGTACACACACACAGTGACAGGCTTTGTTCAAGGCCGAATGGATAAGAGAATACAGAAGGCATGGTCCCTCCCTTGAAGTAGCTCACTGCCTAGGGCTGGAAATGGACACATAAATAACTCTAATCTTCAATTTGTTCTTCCAGGCCCTGCCCTGCCCCAGAGTTAGTTTCTACCTGACTCTGCCTTGCTCAACGAATTCTGCCCCACATGCTCCCCATCCTGCCGTGTGCTGCCAGGAAGTAATAGTGCCCTGTGCCTAGCTTCCAAGTTATGGCCCACCTGTGGAAGAAAGCCCCACTCCGTGCCCCCACAAACACACTTTAGAGTGGCTTTCTTAAATTTTCTAAGTGCCTCTCTGGTGCTTGGGACCAGGCAGAACTGGCAGTGCTGCCTAAGGGGTGGAGGGTGGGTGGTGTCCTGCTCCCAAATGGGACCTACATGGGCCCTGTCCTTGCTTCTCTCCTTGGGGTCACTGATCTGCTACCCCACGCACAGGGCCAACCAGATGCCCTTTTCCCCCTTCCAGGACTGTGGCCTGGCACTCAGGTCACTCCAGCTGGCTGGTGTGACATTTCTTCTGTGTGATATTGAGCTGCCAGAATAGTACCAACATGCTGATTTGGGGTGACTCTCACTCCTGTACTACAAAGGATACTTAGTGGCTATGGATACTGTTGGCCCTTAGTTTGAGATGCATGTGTGCGTGTGGCTCTTGCCTACCATGTTCTGACCACAGTGCCCAAGGGTGGTGGTTGATGGCAGGTTTCCCTTATCCTGTACACCAGCCCCAGGCTTTACACTATGTGAATCAGCAGTCCTCCAGGAGTGGCTATGCCTGTCTCTTCCGGGGGCTTTCGAGATCAATTGTTGCTCTGCAAGATTGATCAATGATGTCCTCTCCTGCCTCCAGCCACTGTGGCAACCTCTGCTCCTGGGTTGGTCCTGAACTGTGCTGGACCACAGCGGACACTCCTGTATCGAGGGGACAGCCACTCTTGCTCTACCCATGGACCCCCCCCCTCCAATCTTAGTAAGGAATTCCTTGGGTTTATGCTTCTTCTTCAGTTTTGGTCCATGAAATTGGACCAGATGGGGAAAAAAAACAAAGAGATTACAATGACCTCAGTGAATTAGCATTCCAGGGAGAGAGAATGGATTTAATAAGAAAAGAGTTAAGAAATCAAATTTGTTTTCTTTGGAGANCCGGGGGCTTTCGAGATCAATTGTTGCTCTGCAAGATTGATCAATGATGTCCTCTCCTGCCTCCAGCCACTGTGGCAACGTCTGCTCCTGGGTTGGTCCTGAACTGTGCTGGACCACAGCGGACACTCCTGTACGGAGGGGACAGCCACTCTTGCTCTGCCCACGGACCCCCCACCCCCACCCCCTCCAATCTTAGGAAGGAATTCCTTGGGTTTATGCTTCTTCTTCAGTTTTGGTCCATGAAATTGGACCAGATGGGGAAAAAAAAAACAAAGAGATTACAGTGACCTCAGGGAATTAGCATTCCGCCTCAGTGAATTAGCATTCCAGGGAGAGAGAATGGATTTAATAAGAAAAGAGTTAAGAAATCAAATTTGTTTTCTTTGGAGAAGAGAAGGCAAATGTGTGGTCTATATCTTGCCTTCAAGTATAGTATGGGCAGTTATTTTATGCAGGGGACATAGACAAATTATCCCTTATGTCAGAAAAGACTAACAACAGCAGAGCGGTTTGGACCCAACCAAACCGTGTGTCGTCCCTTCCCTGACTGTAAAGCAGATCACTAACTCGCATTTTGCTGTTCCATGCTGAGGAAGAGTAGCTGAGGTTTATATGCTAAAAAAAAAAAAAAAATCCTTGGAGGATTCACAGTCCAATCCCAGCTCACATCAGCCAAATTTCTGCATACCATACCCTGGGTACACCAAATATCCAGTGCGCCACCGAGCCGGCCCTAATCCCATCGTTTTCTGAAAATACCTTGTTCCTTTACCAATGGCACCTTCTTTGGTTAAAACAGTCTTCCCCACCCTGCCCCCTCTCTATTCTGGACAATCCCTACTCATCTTTTAGGCCCAGATTAAATGTCATCACCTTTTTGAAATGTTTTGCATTGCTAAGCTGCTTTGTATACACTATTGTCTCCCCCCTGGATTGAGTTCGTTGCGGGTAGGAGTCGTGTTTCGGTCAGTCAGTCAGTCAATAACTAAATGAATGTTGGGCACCTGCTATGTCTCAGGCACTGTGCTGGGCACTGCAGATACACATGAACAAGACAGACAGGACTGCTCCCCTCTACAGCTATGGTCCAGGGTGGGATACACTAACAGCTAAAGAGGCAATTACATTGCAATGTGATAAGTAGGGGTCCTGCAGGCGAAGAGGGTAGGGAAATGTGTTCCAGACAGAGAGAGTGGCATATGTCAATGCCGGTGGCGTAATAGGACCTGGTACATTTAAGGAAGAGAAAGAAGCTAAGGATTTTTTTGTTTTTTTTTTTTTTAAAAAAGATGACCGGTAAGGGGATCTTAACCCTTGACTTGGTGTTGTCAGCACCACGCTCTCCCAAGTGAGCCAACTGGCCATCCCTATATGGGATCCGA
>NW_007729579.1:309023-321378 GCF_000696425.1 Galeopterus variegatus
GCCTTGGTGTTATCAGCACCACACTCTCCCGAGTGAGCCACGGGCCGGCCCAGAAGCTAAGTTTTACTGAAGAATAATACTGGCAAGAGACAGGGACAGAGAGGAGACCAGGGGCCATGCTATCCTGTGTTCTCTGAGCCATTTAGGAAGACTGAACTTCATCTTAAGAGTGATGAGGTGCCTCTGAAGGGTTATGAGCAGGCATGTGGCATTTCAGATTTGCACTCTGGAAGATGATTCTGGCTGCAATTTGAAGAGATAGGCAGGAGATATTATGGGAGGCAAGGACGGCAGTTAGGAAGGATTCTGGTGAGAAGTGATGGTGGCCTGCTCTTAGGTGGCACGGTGGGAGTGAAGACAAGTGGGTTATTGGCAGACATGTCTCACAGGTGGAGTGGATGGTTCGGTGGTTTATTAGATATGGCCACAGGCAGACAGTAGAGGTAGCGATGGAGGGGAGGACCAGGGGAGGCTCTCAGGCTCCTTCTTTTGGACAAGTGTTTAGTAGGAGTGTGTTAGTTTACTAGGACTGTTATAACAGTTTACCACAAACTGGGGAGCTTAGAACAACAGACATCTATTGTCTCACAGTTCTGGGGCCAGAAGTCCAAAACTGAGGGGACAGCGGGCCATAAATCTTGTGAAGGTGCAAAGGGATCTGTTTCAGGCCCCTCTCCTAGTTTTCAATTCAAGCTACTAAAGGAGGGGAGGTAGAATCATTTGCTAAGACAAGGAACTCATGAGGTGAAACAGGTTTGGTGACAGATGAAGCCTTGAACTTGGGGCATGTTGAGTTTGAGGGGCCTGTGGGAAACCCATGAGGAGATGTCTAGAAAACTATGTGATATATTGGGTTAGTGCTTAAGAGAAGGGAGGTATGGGATGGGCTGGGAATGTAGATTTAAGAGTCTTCAGCCTATAGGGTAGGTATCATTGTAAAACTTTGGAGTAGGCCAGACTACCTGGAAAAATGACCAATACATCTTTGCAACCCCAGCATCTAGCTCAGCCCCTGCCATTGCTATATATGTTCAATGAATAACTGCCTGATGAAATAAAAAAGTTTCTTCAACTCCCATGAGCTCAAGATCAGAGGCTTTGCATGGGCGATTACTCACCCTGCTCTGGCTCTGTGACATGAAGGGAGTGTATGTTGTAGGAATGAGAAACAAGCAGGCTTAGGTTTCACCTCACATTCTCTTTAAATCTAATTTAGTACATTTGTTCAAAGCTTCCCACTCAGCATCCCCCAGGGAAAGCCATGAGGTCAGGGGTGAGGGGTCCTAGGGTCATGCCCAGCTCATGACTTGTAAGAACATGAACAGAGGAAAAACGTGATGCTGTGGTTTGCAGCAACATTTCCTTTTTGCTTGCCAGTCTTCACCTTTGCCAACAGCCCAGGTTTTCAGTAAACTAAATTGTAATGAAGTTTCCAAATCAAGCCTTTTCTATACCACCTCCTTTCCTTCCAAATCCTGAGACTGGTGGTAATTTGATCTTGGCGGTATCTGGGTGGGGGTGGTCCTCCCACCTGGCTGTGCTGGGTTAGGAGCTGCTGGGGGAGCTGGGGGTGGTGTAATCATCTGCTGGGCAGTTGATCCAGCCTCCTTTGTGCCTGTTGCCTGGTGACACCCAGAGGCCCCTCTCTCAGAACCACACTCTGGCTTGCTATTGGTCTGGTGGTGGCATTTGTTGACAATAGACACTTCCCTGGCTCTGGATTCTGAAAGAGAACCCAGGAGCTTGGGTTTCAGCTACAGTGCTTGTCCAAATGCTTTTCCTTAACTCTTTATGTCCCCCGCCAAGAAAGCCCAACAGTAGTCACCGGGACCCAGAGAGTGTGTCCACCCTAGCCCTCTAGCTGGGCTTTTTTCTGCTTCATAGCAAGCAGCCGGGCCAGGGGGTTTTCTTTTCTGCTTGTAGCAGGACAGTTTTCTTCCCTTCTCGTCTCTTCCCAGGTTTTCTTATAAAACAGCTTAAACAAACAGACTTTGTTAGCATAACAAGTCATCTGAGTTAAGCTAGGTAAGGCAGTCAATATTAACAAGAAAAACGTTTGTTTTGTGAATGTTGTATTCTGAAGAATCTGAAAGACTAAACCTCTTCACAGAGTGCCCAGGAATCTGCAGATGTGATCTATACCTTCCTGGAATGGAGCTGGGACCAGGCCGGAAAAGAGAGAGGTTGAAGCAGACTGAGAAAGAAGATGACTACGGGGAATGTGAAGAGGGTGGGAAACGAGACAGAGAAGGAATTGTGGATGCCTCCAAGGTGGACCTGATGGATCAATGAGTGAATCCATGGCCCAAATGGATAGCAGCATTTATGGAGGTCAACTCTCCACTTGGGTCAGTTCCCGGCATGTGGGCCCCTCAGTCAACTCCCTGGGCCCTCCTGCCTCTTCCTTGTCTTATGCCTCGGGCACCCTTTAGAGAATGGGTCAGCTGGGGTAGGGCTTGGACGAGCTGGGCCAGAGCAGCTGCAGTGAGGACTAGAAGTTGCCCTGTGCTAGCTGGTTCCTCAAAGGGCCCAGCTCTGCTTTTTAACCCTATGCCACTTGTAGAAATGTACAGGCCCAGCCTCATGACAAAGCCCACATCCCATACCCCACACCCCTGTGCCCTCTCTCTCCTCCCACCTGTTAACAAAAACGCTTACCTTTAGGCAGGGAGAGCAGAGGATCTTGCAAAGACCAAGCAAGTCTGTGCTGGGGATGAGGAAATGCTGGGAAATGTCTTTCCTCCCTTCTGTTGATCTTTGCAGCCAACTGCCCAAGCTCTCGCCCATGCTCTAAGAGGCCCCAAGAGGATCTCAAGACATGAGAAGTATTGGGGGTTTCCAAGCTGTGTCCTTTAGATCAACAGACCCATGTCTACAGTAGCCAGTACTTCAGAACAAGCAGGGTTTGGAGTCAGAGCAGAAGTGACCAAACCCTGTGACTGAGAGACATGGACATCAGGTTCCAGTGACCTGAGGGTCATAGGGATTTCTGCTAGGGCCTGCTGGAGCCCACATGTCTCTGTTGTCTCTGTCTTAAGGACACCCAAAAGGACCCCTCTCTCCACTAGGGCTGTGGACCATATTTATGCAGCTTCTTTTATTTTCTTAGGTCATCTTTCTGCCAGCAACAGTTGTTCCTGAGAGTTTCTAGTGTGATGCTCTCTTTTCTGTGTATCTGAAATCTGAGGAAAAGGAGTTGTTTGTGCCCAGTGCAGGCGCAATGTGTCTGCTGAGGACAGGGTGGCCCAGCATTTTGCCACCACGTTTCCTCATCCATTTGGACTAAGAAGCAGTTGGAAATGTTGGTTACAGCTAGGTTTTAGTTCTGTTTTGTTTTTGTTTTCAGAAAGAAGAGACTGGCACTAATTTGAGCACAATCATTTCCAAACATTTTATGGATTTTTTTTGTTTCATTTTTGCTTGTAGGAATTACTGTGAATGAAAGAAGTATTGGGATAATAAATATGGTAAGATCCATTCCAATATCAAAAGTGGAAAGGAGTTGGATTTGATGCAGCAGGAACCAGTGACCTAGAAATCAATTCTGAGAGAATCTGAAACAAAACTTTTAAGAGTATACTAGTATCCTAGGCTGCCATAACAAAGTACCACAGTTGGGGTGGCTTAAACATCAGAAATGTGTTGTCTTACGGTTCTGGAGTTGAGAAGTCTGAGATCAAGGTGTCAGCAGGGTTGGTTTCTCCCGAGGGCTGTGAGGGAGGATCTGGTCCATGCCCCTCTCCCAGCTTCTGGTGGTTTGCTGGCAATATTTGGCATTCTTTGGCTTGTAGAAGCAATACCCCAATCTCTGCCTTCGTGTTCACATGATGTTCTCCCCGTGCATGTTTGTGTCCAAATTTCCCCTTTTTATAAGAACACCAGTCATATTGGATTAGGGGTCCACCCTACTCCATTATGATCTCATCTTAACTAATTACATCTGCAACCATCCTGTTTCCAAATAAGTGCACATTCTAAGACATCAGGGGTTAGGACTTCAACATATAAATTTGGGGGAACACAACCATAACAGAGAGCTTTTGAGCAGTTGGTAAAACAATCAGTTTTTTCTAGAAACCAATGTGAGTTCAGTAAGAAGAAATGTGTCAGCCTAACCAGATTTCTGACTGTCACAGATTAAAGATAAGACTGTCACCTGGTTAAAGATAAGTAACCAGGATTACCTGAGAGCTGGGCAGGAGCCAGAGCCCAGTTGCCCTTATGGCCATACCAAAGGGTGAGAGACATTTGTGTGCCCAACTGTGAGGTATGACTTCTTGTTTGTTCCAGGGTCTCTAAAATACAGAAGTGCAATACTTTGGCAAGGAAATTAACCCCCAAGTGGCTTCAACATTTTGCCTGGTGGTCAAGGAGCTAGTAACGAGGACAGCAACCACTGTACACCCAGGCAGGCTGTTCGCAGAATCTTTTATAACTAAATCTCTAAAGCTGGGAAAACAATCTCCTATCACTTTCCTGTCATCATGCCACTTCCTTTTCATTTCCAAGCCTCATTTGCAGCTCTTCCCACAGAGTGAGTCTGAATGACAGCAAATCTCTGTGTGGGCCAGGAATAACAGTGCAAGGAGTGTGGGTGGCAGGGCCTAACGCCTAGGCTTGGGCCCTCATTTCCCGCCATTGTCCCCTCAGTCAGGTTTGGGCTGTCCTGGGGGGAGTTTTTCCATATAAAAATGACCTGGTTGGCTGCCAGCGCTTCAGGCAGGTTCACAGCCCCAAACCTCCGGAGATGGGTAGGCAGTGATTCAGATTCTGATCCTGCTTTATCTCTCATACTTATCACTTATCATCAGCTGCCAGGAGACAGACAATGGGCATTTGAGAGAAGCATTTTGGCTGAGCCAGGCTTTAGGCAGCCCCAAGGGCTTTTAGAGGGCTCCAAACAACCAGACTCGGGAGGTCTCACCAGGTCACTCAGAGGGATTTCATTTCGGTTTCCCCTGCTAGAAGTCCTTTCCGTTAAAGGAGCACTTGGCTGAGCCAGGCTTTAGGCAGCCCCAAGGGCTTTTAGAGGGCTCCAAACAACCAGACTCAGGAGGTCTCACCAGGTCACTCAGAGGGATTTCATTTCGGTTTCCCCTGCTAGAAGTCCTTTCCGTTAAAGGAGCACGCATTCAGCTAGTTCCCTTGGGAATATAGCATTTCCTTGCTAGTAACAGCAAAAATGGATGTCTCAGTGTCTGTTCACTCATCCCTTCTTCAGACCTGCTGTTTCAAGAGACCTAGGAGTTCAGCGAGCATGAAGAATTGAGGGAGACAGGGCTCCAAAGGACCTTTCAGAAAGTCAGTTCCCGCCACCAGGCCCCTCTCCCCAACTTCATTTAACTTGAAATGTAATCCTGATGGCAAAACTAGTGAAATCTGAATAAACTCTGGATTGTACCTGTGTCAGTTTCCTAGTTTTGATATTGTACTATAGTTACACAATATGTTATCATTGGGGAAAATGGATGAAAAGTATAAACTTTTTCCTTTCCAACTTCCTGTAAATCAGTAGTTATTTTAAAGTAGAAAGCTTTTTAAAAGTCTTCTTGATGATTTCCCAAAACCCAGTCAATATGCCTTGTCTTAGACCCACATGGCATCATAGCCTAGAGCATCGGCTTTAGGCCAGACAGACATCAATTTAAATGCAAGCTTCACCGCCTACAAGCTGTGTGACCTTGGGCAAGTTACTTCATTCCTCTGAGCTTCAGTTTCCTTATCTAGAATATAGATCTTACTGCTTCCCTGATAGGGTGAGGATGAGGACTAATGAAGTAACTCATGGAAAGCACCTAAGAGAGTGCATGATAGCACTTAATCAAGACCCCTTTAAAACTGCAATCTAATAGAGGAGCCCTGCGTGTGCTTTCAACAGTGGGTCGCAGGTTCAGAAAGCCACGTGTATAGCTGAAGGAATTTTTTTAGGGGCCTCAGTGAGTCAAGAGGATCCACACCTGGACATGATTCAAATATGAGTCAAATGCCTGTGGAGGAACTGTTTGGATTCTGTCCTGATTTTTTTTTTCCCTAAAAATTGTTCAAATTCCCAAGTTTCCAAAAGTGGAACTAGATTAAATAATCAACATGACAGAATAAATGGTATTTGTTTCCTCTGCAAACAGGGATGGGCTCAAGCCTACCAGCCTGGTGCCTGGGGTGGGGCTGGGACAGGAAGCAACAGAGGCTGAAAGGTATTGGGCTCTTGCCCCTAACCCATGCATCAATGAGAGCTAATTAAAGGACACGAACTTTGTGAAATATCCCAGGTAGCTGCACTCCAGGAAGAGAAGGGTCACCTTGTTGAGTGGAAGCCTCTTAGCCACCCATCATCACCTCCTGCAGATTCAAGAATAGGTCCTAAAGCCAGCTCTTTTCATGCCCTTTCTAGTCCTCCTGCCCTTGCCAGGCCCTTTATTCCAGACGTGCTGGTTACTCATCATTTCTCAGACACCACCTGGGTTTCTCCAACCAGGTTGTCCATCCACCTGGAAAGCCCCTCCCTCCACCCCCTCCTTCAGAACCACCCCCCACTGCACTGTTTCATCCCACCCATTTTTCAAGTCTTCCATCAAATGGTTTATCTTCCGGGAAGCCTTCTCTGCACCACCATTCAGAGGTCATCCCTTCTCATTTGAACTCTTCCCACCCTGGGCTTGTCTCTTTCTCACGTTAAGCCTTCAGCACATCAATTCAAAAAGATCTGCACTGTCCTATGGACCAAGCTCTGTGCTAGGTTCCAGAGATGCAATGGTGAACAACAGAGTTGGATGTGCATGGGTGTGCACATGGGTATGGATGGGGGGGATAGACTCTAAACAAAGAGGTGCACAAATCAGTATACATATGCAAATTGTGGTTAGTGCTATAAAGGAACAAGGGATTACAGAATTGCAATGAGTGTCATAAAGGAGGATCTAGTTTAGAAAGGGAGACAGGAAAGGCCTTCCAGAGGATTGAACATTTAAACCGAGACTTGATGGATCAATTGGAGTTGTCAGTCACCTAAGTAAAGAGCAGGGACAAGAGCCTTTTATGGAAAACAGGAGACACAAAGACCACAAGGCTAGAGAAGGATGGGGTGATTGAAGAACTGAAAGGAAACCAGTGTGGCAAGAGCAATAAAGAAAGAGAAAGTGGAGTCAGAGGAAGTGAGGGGGTAGCAGAACATCTGATTACACAGGGCCATGAGGTCATGGTAGAATTTTGAATTTTTTCCCAAGTGTAATAGAAACCATTAAAGGCTTTTAAATAAATAACTAATATGGTCTGATATGTAATTTTAAATACTTCTCTGGCTGCTATCTAAAGACAGAAGCAAGAATAAAAGTGGGGCTATCAATAGGAGATTGTACCATCTCCATGTGGGGGATGGTGGTGGCAGAGGGGATGCAAGAAGAGGAGAGAACCTAGCTCTGTTCTGGAAGCCTGGCGCTTTACTGGATGTAGGAACTGAGGGAGAGGTAGGTGTTAAAGATTGCTTTCAAATTAATGACTTGAACATCTGCGTGGATGATGGTGCCACCCAATGAGAAAAGCCATGCTGGAAGAATAGCAGGGTCCGGGAGAAATGTTCAAGCTACAATTTTATACAGTAAATTGCAAGTAGAGATGTCAAGTAGACAGACATATTGATCTAGGGTTCAGAGAGCAGTCAGGGTTGGAGACGTACATCCAGAAAGCCATCAACATACAGATGTAAGTCTCGTGAGTAAATGAGATTACCTTGGACCACTTTGTAGAAAGGGGAGAGAAGAGATGAGGAGAGGAGAGAAGAGAGGGAAGAAGAGAAGAGAAGAATGCACAGGAAAGAGCCTCAGAGGACCTGAAGTTCTGCTTTGTATTGGAATTGTCTTTGCTCCTCGAGCCCAGGAACCATGTCTTAATCAAATCTGTGATCTGGTTTTGCGATCTCAGGAGTAGACAGTGAATCTGAATTGAATTTTGCTGGACTCTGAAGAAACATTGTAAGTGGTAATAGAAATTCATTTAACAAACATTGATTGAGCATCTACTGTGTGCCAGGCACTGTGGTAGAAAATGAGGGTAAAATATGAGTCCACCATAGTCTCTGCTGCACTCAGGGATCTCCCGGATTAGTGAGGGGGGCAGACAAGAGAAGAGACTCAACATCAGTGACACCCACGTCTGTAACAACAAGTGTTCCTGAGATATTAGGTACATGCCTAGAGATTTCCACTCACTATTACACATCATACTAAAATTGACACAGTGAGGTGGGTAGTATTATTCTCATTTTATAGACAAAGGAGCCAGTACTAAGTGAGTTGAGTTATTTGCCCAAGATCACTGAACCGGCTGATGGCAGAGTGGAGATGTGAACTCAGTGGCCTGGCTCCAGTTCTGTGCTGTGGCATCACCCTCATGGCCTGTCAGACACATGTCAATGCTTTCTCCCTGCCCTGCTCCTGCTGCAGAGAATGGTTCCCGGGGACACCATTCTCTACCCCTGCTAACATGGCGAGCAGAAGCCTGGGCTTGTCACAAGAGCCGACCTGCTTTAGCTTGTCCAGGGTCCCTGCTCTCAAAGGCCTGCAATCTAGCAGAAGAGATCTGACACATATTCGTAAATACCCAGGTTATGAGAATAAGTCCATGGCATGTTCCATATTTTCTAGACACTGTCAGCTCTATCTCTCCTGTGCTCTGATGGCACTTTTTCCATTTCCATTATAGATGCCATATATTGCTTTGTATTTACTTGGCACACTTTCAGCTGTGAGGCCCTCCAGAGCAATGACTGTGGTATGATTTTACATCCTGTATGTTTCTCAAATTTAGTCTCTTTATTCCCAGGGCAGATGCCACCACCCTTGAATCTCTTGCCTTGGGTTATTGCCACCGCCTTCTAACAGTTTCCTGCCTCAAATCTCTCCCTGGTTTTATCCATCCTTCACACCGTAGCCAGAGTGATCTCGAACCACAAATTTCTAGTCAATCCCTTGCTTAAAACCCTCATTGGCACGCCATGACCCTCAGGATGAAGCCAAGCTTCTAAGCTGGTATTCCAGGCCCTCCAATTACATCTTGCATAATCTATGCTTCAGCAACATTTTCTGCTCCAGCAACAAGGTGCTGCTTGTAGTCCCCTTTTACACTCAGCTGCTCCTCAGCCCTGGGCCCTTCTTGTCCTCCTGAAAATGAGCTCTCTCTCCACCTCCGCTGGGCTAACTTCTTCTCATTCATCAGGGAGAGCCCCCTGCTGCTCTTCTGAAGTGCGACCTCCACTCATCATACTGTCATGATGAGCACCTCCTAATGTGTCAGTTTTCACCACTAGACTGAGTTTCTTGGGGACAACCAAGGTGTCTTCCTCATCTCCGTATCTCCAGTACCTACCACGTGTCCAGAAAATCATCATCACTTGGTAAATACTTGTTAAATAAATGAATGGGTAAGTGAATGATTAATTATAAAATACTAGGATGTAGTAAGTGCCAAATGAGTAGTGCAGACAATACGTATAAGAGAAAGGAGGAAGCGGTCACTTCCAGTTAGGGTAACCCCGGAAAGCTTCACAGAGAAGAAGAAATTTATGCTGGGCCTTGCAGGATGAGATAACGCATGGGAAAGGGCTGGTCTGGAGCCCACCTGCAGCTGGTGTTGAATGAGGGCGAAATGAATCTGATTTGGTTGGGTGGAAAGCAGTAGGGAGGATATTCCACGAGCACAGGTGGTGGGGCAAAGGCTTTGAGGTGGAAAAACACAAGACAAGTTCAGGGAACAATCAAGAGACCAGTTCGACTGGAACAAAGGACTCACAGTGGGGAAGACAATAGGTTGCAAGAGGGTGTGGGGCAAGTGGTGGACAATGCAGAGACGTGTGCCCATATGCTCTTTTGTGCAGAGTACCCAAGAGCCACGGTGCTGCCTGCACATATCTTTTCCATCAAGGAGGTGTACATTTGAACTTGATTAAGAGAGCTTCTGAACAGTGCAAACCACACACTCAGAGAATGCCTTCCAGGGGCGTGGGATAGGGGCAGAGCGGGTGAGGTGTAGGAATAGGAAATTATCTAGTGTCTCTGTAGTGTGAACAATAGGCCAAAACAACTGGCCAGTTTTCATCTTTCTCTGCATCTCTAGTTTTGCCTGGATTAGAGAGCAGCTGAGTTGACCTAGGAAAAAAGTTATTCTGATCAGGAAATGGGGCAGGGAGGAGAATGGGAAATCCTAAAATCATGCCAGGAGAGGAAGCAGTCAGTGCTGGTCAGGCTGAGAAGAATGGGGTCCCTTGCCCCTACTTGACTCCTGGCTGATCTTGGGAACAGCCTCCCTGTAAGGTGCTTGACAGCACAGGATGGGGACAGAGGAGCAAGTGTCATGGTGGCCCCACTGGCTACTTGGAAACAACACCCATATCACACTGTGTCCAGAGAAGGAAAGCAGGGAATGTAGCTGGACAATGTATGGGAGAGCTCTGTCTCCTCCCTAACTCCACCTGCATCCTGTGTACAAATCAAAGGAGGCAGCACAACAACACCCATATCACACTGTGTCCAGAGAAGGAAAGCAGGGAATGTAGCTGGACAATGTACGGGAGAGCTCTGTCTCCTCCCTAACTCCACCTGCATCCTGTGTACAAATCAAAGGAGGCAGCATATGGCAGCAAAGAAGAGGTGGGAGCGAGTGCAGAGCCGGGGGCTCTAGTCTGCGTCTCTGCTGTTCTCTCCCTTGATTTGGCTCTAACCTGTTTATGCAGCCTTAAATTCCCATACCGGATCTCACTCACCCTTTGCTCCAGCCACAACAGAATATTCCCCGTACCTGCCCTGTATATTCCTTCCTCTACTCCTTTGCTCACACTGTGCCTTCCACCCCAAATATTCTTCCCCATCCATCTCTCAGCTCCATTTATTGAAATCTTTTATTTCCTTCACAAGTAAGTCATTTTCTTCTGTTGGAAGAAAAACTTTTTCTTAAATTCACGTGCATGCAGGAGCATCGATTGCTGAACAGTTGGGATTCAAGGTTTACATACCATTTTAATAGGGAAAGGGAATGGGGAGAAAGGGCTTTGATGGGAAAACAAATGGCTTTTAGGGGAGACAGATGGAAGGTATGACAGTTTGCGATAATGTTTATGTAATTTCTCACCCTGGTGCTAATGGTCAGCCTTGGCTGTAAGCTCTCTGGTAGAGGGGATTTGTGGCAACCTCATTCTCAGAAAGCTCTGTCTTTAGTTAGATAAGGGAAGTTTAGAAAAGGCTTTTTTTCTGCATCTTCTGTATCTCAGATATCAACAGTACAGTAGTCCCCTCTCCTTACCCTTGTGGAGATGTTCCCAGACCCAGTGGATGTCTGGAACCACGGGTACGAACCCTATACAGTCAGCCCTTGGCATCTGTGGGGTATTGGTTCCAGGAGCCCTCTTGGATACCAAAATCCAAGAATGCTCAAGTCCCTTACATAAGACGGTGTAGTATTTGCATATAACCTACACAATATTCCCGTATACTTTAAATCATCTCTAGATTACTTATAATACCTAACGCAATGTAAATGCTATATAAATAGTTGTTATACTGTACTGTTTTTTATTTGTATTATTTTTATTGTTGTATTATTATTTATTTATTGTTAATATTTTTGATCCATGGTTGGTTGAATCCACAGATCTGGAACCCATGGACACATAGGGTTGACTATATATACTATGTTTTTTCTATCTATACATAACTATGATAATGTTTACTTTATAAATTAGGCACAGTAAGAGATAAACAACAACTAATAATAAACTAGAACTATTATAACAATATACTGTAATAAAAGTTATGTGAATGGGGTCTTTCTCCCTTTCTCTCAAAATATCTTAAAGTACTGTCCTCACCTATTTTAAGACCTCAGGTAACTGAAACCACAGAAAGCAAAACTGTGGATAAGAGAAAACACTGTAATCTTTCTGTCATTTTGGTGAGATGTTAGTCCCATCAACCACTCCTTCCTGAGAGCACTGTCATGTTCTAGTGACAAACTTCTGATGATTCCCACAAGTTCTGTATGCCTCAGTTTACTCTTCTGTAAAATAGGGGTAGGGATTCCCATCGTAGTAAAGAGCTACCACAGTACCTGACTATCATGAGCATTGGCTGTTTTTATTATTCTCTACCCATTCCCCATTTCCGACTAGGAATGTGTGAAAAATAACTACGGCTGGAGATTTAGCGATTCTTTAAAGGCAAAGTGTTTTGAGAACGATCATGTTTACTTGTGTTCCTCCCTTTTGTTTGTTATTCAGTGGTCTCAAACTTCCCATAGCTATAAGAATTACTGTCCAGGGTTGTAAACACATAACAATGTCTGCTCTATTTGCAGGCGTTAAATTGTGTTG
>NW_007729579.1:321466-337688 GCF_000696425.1 Galeopterus variegatus
ATTCCCCATTTCCGACTAGGAATGTGTGAAAAATAACTACGGCTGGAGATTTAGCGATTCTTTAAAGGCAAAGTGTTTTGAGAACGATCATGTTTACTTGTGTTCCTCCCTTTTGTTTGTTATTCAGTGGTCTCAAACTTCCCATAGCTATAAGAATTACTGTCCAGGGTTGTAAACACATAACAATGTCTGCTCTATTTGCAGGCGTTAAATTGTGTTGAAGGGTAATTTTGACCAGATCTGATTTTTGTCTTATGCACCGACTCTATTTAGAACCTAAACAGTGACTCTACTTTGTGGGTATGGTTTTAACTATTAAAATCTTTCTCCCTGGGTTATTAATGAAGCTCTGCACCGGTCAAGGTTGTGTTCCTCTTCGTTCTGGCTCCACCTCTACTTTTAGTGGTGGTTTACAGCACCAGTGCCGAAGGGTCTGGAGCTCTCAGAAATGCTCCAAGTCCAAACCTTACAAGGCTGGCTTTCTGGCTGAATCACTCACTGTTTAGTATTTCAACAGCCTGTAAGCCATTCACTATTGTGCAGAAATGTAAATGAGAGACTCTGAGCCCACGTGGGACAAATGCCTGATCAAGTGGGTGTCACCCAGGCAAGAAGGCCACAGAGATGCAAATTGCCAACTTGAGACAAAGGGGAGCCCATTGTCGTGCTACCTTCAAGCTGGGCGGTGGGACCACAATGGGAAAAACAGCCCAGAAAACCCCAGGTATAGGTAAGCATCAGAAGGGAAGATGAGCCCTATCTTTGGGAGTAAAAGTGGAGGTTAAAAGCCCCCCACAGGCTCTTATTTACTGTGTTTTGGGAGATGTCAGGAAATCTGGCCCATCGGAGACTAAACAACATTATAAGAGTCCAATATCTGTGCTATTTCTCCTTATTTGCAACTCATTTTCTCTCTCCTGGGCTCCTATTGGGAGCTGCATTTGACCTGTGAATCTGTCTTTAAGGGGAGCCAGGTGGGATTGCTGGAGTGGCCGCCTCCCTCCCCATCAGTCTCAGATGCGGAAGAAAAGGGCCTTAAGATAGACAGTACGTGGAAGGAAGCAGCCACTGAAAAGGCCAAGTCTGAATCCGTGGGACGGACTGTAAACCAGCAGAGAGGTTAACTAGTAGGCCTGGGCCTGAGGTTGCAGTTCCCAGCAGCATGAAGTCCTGTGTAAGGCTCAACAGCCACTGCAACATTAAACTTAAAATACCTGTCCCCTGGGTTCCAATACCCCATGCTAGAGTTATTTTTGTATGAGTGTGTAATGGTCCCCTTGAGACTCTAAGCTCACTCATTGAAAGCAGGACACGTTCTTGGTTATGTCGTCACTCCCAGGGTCTGTCACGGTGTTTTGCATACGCAAGTCACACTTTAATTATCTATTTCTATGTAACAAACCACCCCAAGACTTAGTGGCTTGAAACAACAGTAACTAATTGTTTCTCATGGTCCTGCCTTTTGGGCTGTGTTTGGCTGAATAGTTTGCTCTGCTGGGGTCACTCATTGGACCACATGGCTGGCCACTTTGGCTGTGCTGGAAGGTCCTAGAAGGTCTCACTCACATGTCTGGCACTCAGATGCTCCTCCCCATGGCCTCTCTTTCTCTCCATTCAGGAGTCTAGCCAAAGCTTCTTAACAGCATGATGGCTGGCATCCGAGAGCAAAAGTGGAAGGTGCCAGGCCTCTTAAAGGCTATACCCAAAACTGGCATAGCATCACTTCCATCATGTTCTACTGGTCCCAGCAGGTTACAAGGCCTGCCCAGTTCCAAGGGAAGGGGAAACAGGCTCTGTCTTTTGCCGGGGGGGAAGGAGTTGCCAACATACGGAGGGGAAGCATGATGGTGGCCATCTTTGGAGACTACCACGATGTACTTGATCGATATTTGTTGAACTTGTTTTTCAGTGCGAGGACTGGTGGTGAGTACGACCTCATCAGAGGAAGCTTACACTTTTCTTCCTTTCATGTGTCACTATTTTTTCTCTCATAAACCAGCATGCTAGAAACATAATGTAAGTCACAAATGTGAGCCACATACATAATTTTCTAGTAGCTACATTCAATAATAAAAAGAGACGGGTGAAATTAATTTTAGTATATTTTATTCTATGTTCTATATCCAACATATATCATTTCAATATGTTATCAATTTAAAATTATTGAGGTATTTTACATTCTTTATTTGTGCTGTATTTCAAAATTTGGTGTGTATTTTATGCTTACAGCACTTCTCAATTTGGACTAACCACATTTTAAGTGCTTAATAGCCATATGTGACTAGTGGCTACCATACTTGACAGATCGGGGCTAGACAGTTCATTTTCCTAAGGTGTAAGGTAAAGATGCTAAAGTAGAACAAGCAGGCTCCATAATGCATATTTTTTAGTGCTGCTATGTGTGAAAATGAGAAAGAATACATGAAACACTCAGCAAGGAACTTGCATGCAATAAGGGCTCATTAAATGCTGGTCCCATTTTACTGTTTATGGGTATTTCATTGCCAAGAACAGAGACCCTCTTAAGCTTGCTTAAGTAAGGCTACATGTTCCTTGAGCTGGAGAACATTTATAATTTACTTTTACCTGGTGCTCTTAGCCAGGTTACTCATTTTTCTCATTTCCAAAAATTTCTATTTTTCTCTGTGTGTCTGTTCCATTTTTTTTCCCGATGACCAGCATACTCTCCTTACTCATGGGTTCACCATGGCTTCCTCGGCTTCTCTTGCTATGACATGACCTTTTGATAAACTATGACCTACTGATAGCTGGCTTGGGTTCTCCATGTGTCCCAATTCAAATTCCCAAAAGAGGTAATCTAATTGGCCTAGTTCATCACTGCATGCTAGTTCATGTCCTGTGTCACCTGCAAATTGTCTGCCTTGGGTTCAGCCCATCCTTGGTCTAATCAGCTGTGGTAGGGAAGCACCTTCTGATGGTACTCATTATGGCCACCTGGAAATCAGACACTGTAGGTGGGGTAGTTTCCCTCGAGGGGGTGTGGCCACGCTGATATTGAAACACTCTATTTCACTCTCTGTCACTGGGATTTCCTAGCTGAGCTCATCAGTGTGACCCCAACAGAAGGAAGGTTTCTTCTCTTCTACTTGAGGGGGTGTGGCCACGCTGATATTGAAACACTCTATTTCACTCTCTGTCACTAGGATTTCCTAGCTGAGCTCATCAGTGTGACCCCAACAGAAGGAAGGTTTCTTCTCTTCTACTACCGTTCTTACTCCTATCCTTGACCTCTAGAATAGCTTCACCTAACCTAACAGCAATGCATATGATTGAAGGCCGTCGGAACCCCGGTTGCTGAGGAAGTCTGGTTAGGTAAGAGGCAGTGCTCGACCAGTGGAAGGAAAATGCTTATAGTCATCCTCCTACAGTTCCTGAGGAGCCCACTCTTGGCCCAGATACTTATCGGCACAGATTAATGTGAGTGCTTACTTTGCCAAGTCCCCCATAAATTACTACTTTTCCAATTTGTGTGACCTTCTTGCATTAGTATCAGGATAGAATACTCAAAAAAAAAGTGCAGATTCCTAGTCCCCACTCCAGAATCCTAGGGAATGTGGCTCAGGAACCTGTGTATTCATAAGGCTATAAGTCTAATGCAATAACTTAAGATATATTACACTAAGCCACCCTGTGAACCTCATTTATTTCAGGCTCTATTGCTCCATTCCTTAGACATCATGAGAAACTCTTGGGACACTTGACTTGCAGAACCTAGAATTTTTCTAGAATTTTGCAGGCAGTCTGAGGTCCATCCAAGTATCCTCAGAGGCAGATATAAGTAAGAATGAAAGTTCCGGCCACCATCCATGGACCCAAACCTCTGGATTCAACAGGGAGCACCCAAACTTTGCCCCTGACTTGACATTTCCCATGGGATGGCAAAGGGATTTACCTGGCAGCTCTTGTGCAATAAATCAGCACAAATCTCCAGGCACCACCCTGGATAGAGGCCCTTCTGGCTGACTGCCTGAGTCACAGCTCAATGGGATAAGCCCGAAGAAGCCCCAGGCGGGTAGAAAGCAGTGCATGTGGGGCCGGTCCCTGCAGAATCACAATGGAGCCAGTGTTTGCATTAGAGCCAGACAATGACTCTGATTCAAGCGATGGGATGGCAAGGCTGAAGGGTGCTCTGGGTAAGGGGGAGGACTTGGGCCCCTTTCTTGGCTCAGTCCCTGCCTGGAAATGATTCCACTTTTGTTTTCAATCCTATTTGTCTCTGCTCCCCACCCCCACCCCATATCTCTAGGAGCATGAATAAAGGGCCATACATTGCTTCCAGGGAAATCACATCTTTTTCATATTTGACCCAAGAATTTAGACACTATACTAGCCCAGCCTGTTCTTGCTGTATATAAGCAAGATATGTGCATTCTCCAGATTCTGGAGAAAATGAAGTAATCTCCTAAACAATGGGTCGGAACTGCCATCTGGCCTCTTAAGAGGGAGCAGTCACCATTGAGTTCTTTGCAACACGCCTCACTGCATTGTATCATGGATTTCTAGCTCTAGTCACTCAAGACATTTTAATTTCTGTACTATGACAGAAACCACCGTTTGGTTTGTGGGCATTTAATGGGTTGTGTGATTTATAGAGAGTCTTTCCCCTAAGCATCCATCTTTAATAATGTTTAAGAGTCTTCAAAGTAAGTAGGTCAAGTGTACAAATACAGTTCTTATGTGGTGCCTGCTTATTCATTGCATAGAAAACGTAAGTCAGATAAAACCTATGTCAAAGTCAAATAAAAGTATAGGAGAGGAATCTCGAAGAAAATCTTTTACTTGGGAAATACAGGATTGCAATCTGGGGCATGCATATACACAGATCAGGGTGGTCTCTGGTATGTCCAAACAACAAAGAAAGGGTAGGGAGTGTTATTAGAGAGAGCTGTTATGTATCATTTTGAAAGAAAGTTCATTGGCACTAGTGAAGTGTTTGGGAGTTGGCAGGCTTTGATTGGTGAGTGATGGCGGTAGACTAAATTAGTCTCAGAGTCATGGCAGGTCATTTCAAAATTAGTCTTAGAGTCATGGCAGGTCATTTACCTAGCAACTATTAGGTAAAACTAGTCTTAGGGTTTCAGCAGGGTGTTTCAATAGCTGGGCTTGTAGAAAATTTTTCTTGGAGCAGGTGCTATGTGCCTGAAGAAAAATGAGCCAATATTCAAGAGTAAAATGTAGATTTTTCTCCCTCCGAGGTAGATATTTTTGGTATGAAATCAGAATGCTTTCAGAAACTATTTGCCTTGTGTTTTTTGTAAGTTATTACTGAAATTATCCTACTAAATAGGAACAAGTCTTATTGAAAATACAACTAACTAAATTAGAACTTCATAGAACTTAAAATGCAGTATACATGGGCATCTATTTTGGTTGTAGAAAAATAATAAATATGACACTGTAGAAAATGTATATTAATAAGAGGATAAACTGGAGAAATTATATTGGAAAACAGAAAAGTAAAGACATGTAAATGAGAGATTAAAAAAGAGCTGATATGTAAAAGAGAGCCCAGGATCTATCTTATTAATACTACTGAGGAAGGAAAGCTGAAAAAATAATAATTGAAAATATTCTTTATCTTACAAACAAAATCAGTATAATTGAGTATGTATTCAATGTGATTTATCTACACTAATGAAGAGCTAAAAAAAAAAGTCCTGGCAAGTAAAAATAAAATTTCAACATAAAGAATTACCTAATCTTAAAAAAAGAAAGAGACTACCGACAAAACAAAAACAACTGATTGGCATTCCCTAGACCTTTCTTTCACAATGATGAGTGCTAAGAGGCAACAAGAAATGTCCACAGAGATCTGCAGACATGAAGTCAGTACGTATAAACTCAGAAAAAAAGGCTAATTCATGTGATGTAATAACAGAAGGATATTCTCAGAAATGCAAGAAAATGTATGTCTCCTTTACTCCTCCTGATGCTTCCTTGAGAATGTCTCGTTATGAAATGAGTCCACTGTGAGATCTCAGGACAAGTAGGAGGGAAGAACTGGAAATAAGTACTGAAGCCACTTGCACACACACACACACACACACACACACAATTATTACAAATGTGGGTACAGGGACTTGATATCAAAGATAAGCTCAAATGGATAATTGTACTTTAGGTTGTTCACTTAAAATTACAGAAAATGGGGATAGTTGAGGAAGCAAGAACATTTGATTCCTCGTTCCAGACAAAGAGGAGAAAAATGTTAATGTTTATCTTTTAGTAAAACAATAAGTATGCTCCGCCGGTTGTCTATTATCAACTTATCATTCTGCATTGCGGCAGAGAAGCCTGCAACTACTTTTCTAGAATCGTCTTCCACATATGGTTCTGGGTTCACTTTTGCCCAGAAGTGATGCTCTTGAGTAGTCTAGAAGGAGAAGTCATTGTTCTCCTGAGACAGTTGTGGGCAGAAAAGTTGGCAGTTTGCAATCTCACCATGGCTTCCCATGGAGTCCCAAGAATTGCCGGCCTCAGCTCTCCTGGCTGAGACCTTGATGGTGGATTTGCTGACCTTTGCACCTGCTATGGTTTGAATGTGTCCCCCAAAGTTCATGTATTGGAAACTTAATCCCCAATGCAACAACGTTGGGAGATGTGACCTTTTAGTGGTGATTTTGTCATGAGGACTTCGCCGTCGTGAATAGACTAATGCCATTATAGCAGGAGTGGGCTAGCTATTATAGAAGTCAGTTCCTGATAAAAAGAAAGACCTCAGGCCCCTCTGCTCTTGCTTCTTGTGCTCTCCTGCCCTCCCGCCTTCTGCCATGAGATGATGCAGCAAGAAGATGCTCACCAGATGCAGGCTTCTTGGCCTTGGACTTCCCAGCCTCTAGAACTGCAAGAAATACATTTCTTTTCTTTATAAATTACCCAGTCTCAGGTATTCTTTTATAGCAACACAAAATGGACTAAGACAGCATCCCCAATTTTTGTAAGTTTGTGCCAGCCCCTAGTTCCTGTATGAAGCCTTTCATTCCTAGAATACCTGGACAAATTGTTTTTCTGACTAAATCCTGGCCGATACATTTGAACTTAAAAATTAGTTCATAATTTAGTCACTACTCAGAATTTAAAGCGGGAAGTCTAGTTTCCAAATCACTGCAAAAGATTAAAGTAAACCAAATACTATTCATATAGCAAAAGATAAAATAGAAAGTAAACAAAGAAAACTTAAGGCATAAAGCAAGATGACAGAAGTAACGACAGGCATAACAGTTATGTCAACAAATGTCAACACTTTTAAACCCCCTTTAATAATAGGCAAAGACTCTTGGTTAGAGTAAAAGCAACAAAGCAATTCAAGGACTGCTTACCAAAGATGACTTAAAATGATATTGAAAGGCTGAAAATAAAAGGATGGGGCATGGATACATCAGGCAAATGTAAACAAAAAGACAGCAAGGAAGGGTTTAAGGTAATAAGGATTCAATAGGATAATTAGAATTTTTAAAAATGTTTACACAACCAGCTAATGAATACATTTTTATTATATAAACAGTTGAAACAACATACAATTAAATAGTAGTAAAGGCAAACCCTACTAACATTTTGGTGTTTATCTTTTTGGTCTTCTATTGTTTATCTATCGGCAGGTACAGACTTCATAGCAAATCCAGAGGAACAAAAAGGTCTGCATTTTCCTCTGTCTCTTTCTTAAAAACAAGAACATTTTTTCCAAACATCCAATACGCTTCTCAATTATTCCCCAGTTACTCCCCAGGGAAATGTGATTACCATGATTGTCCTAGATTAATCCTTTAGGGCAAATTGATGTGGGGGGAGTGGGAGGATGGGTCAAACACAATGATCACCACACATATTTTGTTAAAATTTTAATGTGTAACTATTTATCTGAAATTTATCTGTGTATGGTGCTAGGTAAAAATCTAATATTGTTTGAAAAATGTCTAATTATTTTAATACTATTTATTGACTAAGCCATTGTTTTGTTATTGATTTGAAGTGCCACATTAATACACACTCACACACATGGGCACACACGTGTGTGACTCTCTTCTAGGTCCCTGTATGTCTATTTCTGTACCAAAGTCACCAGCTCTATTGTGTTTTGCTTTGTGGGAAGACAGCCCACCCACGTTCATTGTTTTTGTTTTTGTTCCCCCCCCAAAAAATGTTATTCTAACATAATTTCTTTTAAGAAATTATTGAATAAGCTTGACAGGATAAAAGAATAATCCTTCGTAATTTTGAATAGGATTCTATTAAATATCTATTACTTTGGGTGCTGGCCAGTTAGCTCAGTTGGTTAGAGCGTGGTGTTACAACACCAAGATCCCCAGACTGGCCAGCTACCAAAATAAATAAATGTGTGTGTGTGTGTGTGTGTGTGTGTGTGTGTGTGTGTGTGTGTGTGTGTGTGTGTGTACAATATTACTTTGAGAGAGAAAAACTATCTTTATAATATTAAACCTCCCAATCCAGAGTTATTAGGGTCTTTGTATATCTCTTAGAAAGATTTATCATATTCTTTATATGAGGCACACATTTGTTATGAGGTATGTTAGTCTTCTCAGGATGCCATAACAAAATATCACAGACTGGGTGGCTTCAATAACAAAAATTTACTTCTCATAGTTCTGGAGGCTGGGAAGTCCAAGATCAAAGGTGTGGCAGATTTGGTTTTTGGTGAGGGCCCACATTCTTGGTCATAGATGGCTCTCTTTTTGCTGTGTCCTCACATGGCAAAAGGGGCAAAAAAGCTCTCTAGAGCCTCTGTAATCAGGGCACTAATCCCATTCATAAGGGCTCCACCTCTCAAAGGCCCCACCTTCAAATAACACCACATTGGGGGTTAGGTTTCAGTATAGAGGCATACCTCAGAGATATTGTAGGTTCAGTTTCAGACCACCACAATAAAATGAATATCTCAGTAAAGTGAGTCACACAAATTTTTTGGTTTCCCAGTGCATATAAAAGTTGTTTACACTACACTGTAGTCTCTTAAGTGTGCAATAGCATTATGTCTAAAAAAAGTACATACCTTAATTTAAAAATACTTTATTGCTAAAAAATGCTAACAATCATCTGGGCCTTCAGCAAGTTGTAATCTTTTTGCTGGTGGACGGTCTTGTGTCGATGCTGATGACTACTGACTGATCAGGGTGCTGGTTGCTGAAGGTTGGGGTGGCTATGGCAATTTTTAAAAATAAGACAACAATGAAATTAGCTGCGTCAATTAACTCTTTCACAAAAGATTTCTCTGTAGCATGTGATGTTGTTTGATAGTGTTTTAGCCTTTCTTTTTTTTTTTTTTTTTTTCTTAAAAGATGACTGGTAAGGGGATCTTAACCCTTGACTTGGTGTTGTGAGCACCACGCTCAGCCAGTGAGCTAACCGGCCATCCCTATATGGGATCCGAACCCGGGGCCTTGATGTTATCAGCACCACACTCTCCCGAGTGAGCCACGGGCCGGCCCATCCATGTAGAACTTTCAAAATTGGAGTCCATTCGTTCCAGAAGGATTTCAATTTACTTTGCCCAGATACATCAGAGGAATTACTACATATGGCAGCTAAAACCTTCCAAAATGTATTTCTTAAACAATAATATTTCTTAAATAAATTTCTTAAATTTTTACTTGAAAGTAAAATTACTCCTTGATCCATGGGCTGTGGAATGGATTCTGGGTTAGCAGGCATGAAAACTACACTAATTTTGTGCATCTTCATCAGAGCTCTTGGGTGACTAGGTGCATTCTCAATGAGCAGTAATATTTTTAAAGGAATCTTTTTTTTCTGAGCAGTAGGTCTCAACGGTGGACTTAAAATATTCAGTAAACCATACTGTAAACAGATGTCGTCCAGACTTTGTTGTTCCATTTATAGAGCACAAGAAGAGTAGAATTAGCATTATTATTAAGGGTCCTAGAATTTTCAGAATGGTGAATGAGCATTAGCTTCAGCTTAAAGTCACCAGCTACATTAGGCCTTAACAAGAGAGTCAGCCTCTGAAGCTTTGAAGCCAGGCATTGACTTCTCTCTAGCTACGAAACTCTTAGAAGGCTGTCTCATCACCATTAAGAATCTGTGGTTTAGTGGAGTCACCTTCATCAGTCATCCCAGCAAGATCATCTGGGTACCTCATTGCAGATTCTACATCAGCTCTTGCTGCTTCATCTTGCATTTTTATGCTATGAAGATGGGGCTTCTTTCCTTAAACCGCATGAACCAACCTCTGCAAGCTTCAAACTTTTCTTCTTCACCTTCCTCACCTCTCTCAGCTTTCACAGAATTGAAGAGAGTTAGGGCCTTGCTCTAAATTAGGCTTTGGTTTAAGGGAATGTTGTGTCTGGTTTGATTTCTGTCCAGACCACTAAAACTGTTTGCATATTAGCAATAGGCTGTTTTGCTTTCATATCGTTTGTGTGTTCACTGGAGCAGCACTTTTAACTTCCTTCAGGAACTCTTCCTTTGCAATCATGACTTGGCTAACCCATGGGCACAAGAGGCCCAGCTTTCAGACTACCTCAGCTTTTGGCCTATCTCAGCTTTTGACCTGCCTTCCTTACTAAGCTTAATCACTTCTAGCTTTTGATTTAAAGAGAGAGACGTGTGACTCTTCCTTCCACTTGAACACATAGAGGCGATTGTGGGGTTATTAACTTACCTAATTTCAATGTTGTGTCTCAGAGAATAGGGAGGCCTGAGGAGAGGGAAAGGTGGGGGAACAGCTGGTCAATGGACCTGTTCCCATAACATACTAACACTTATTGATTAAGTTTGTCACCTTATATGAGTGCAGTTTTGGGGGCCTCAAACAATCACAATAGTAACAGCAAAGATCCCTGATCACAGATCACCCTAACACACTAACATGTATCTATTAAGTTTGTCACCTTATCTGAGTGCAGTTCTGGGGGCCTCAAACAATCACAATAGTAACAGCAAAGATCCCTGATCACAGATCACCCTAACAGATATAATAATAGTGGAAAAGTTTGAAGTATTGTGAGAATTGCCAAAATGTGATAGAGACCCAACATAGCACATGCTATTAGAAAAATGGCACCAATAGACTTGCTCGACACAGGGTTGCCACAAACCTTCAATTTGTAAAAAATGCAGTATCGGTGAAGTGCAGTAAAATGAGGTATGCCTATGTGAATTTGGGGGCTACACAACTTAGTCCACGACATTAGATTTATTATTTACATTTCATAGTGTTTGAAGCTATTATGAGCAGAGAGGTTACTGTTTGCAGAACAGGTTCAACAGGAGCCAGAAGCAAGAAAAAAAGTTCATCTTTGCTCGTACCCTACCGAGGCCAGCTTATTCAATGAAGGTTTCATTACAGATTTACTCTCCAAAATGGCTATACCAACCTACAGTCCCACAAGCAGAGTTCCTGTTTTCCCACATCCTTGTCCCCTCTTTCATTTCTAAAACCTTTGCCACACAAATGGGTGATAACTTGTTTGTTTATATTTGTCTTGTCCTGGTTGATTAGAGAGTGTGAGCATCTTTCGTCAGCTAGTTCAACATTTTTCTTTCTGTGCATTACTTATTTATATCTTTTCCCATTCCTATTGGGTTGCTGCAGTTTCCTAATTAACTTGTACTTTTTCTTTATATATATATGTAAATATATATATTGGGGATACAGATGTTTTGTAAGTTATATATGTGCAAATATTTCACCCATCCTGTGATCGATCTTTTCATATTCTAAAAATGATGTCTTTTGATGTGCCAAAGTTTTTCATTTTAATGTAGCCATATTTATAACCCTTTTCCTCATCATATGTCTTTTCACAAAATTCATCCCTACCCCAAGGACAAAAAGATATCACATATTTTCTTTTAACAGATTTAAAGGTCTCTGTTTTACATTTGGGTTTTTGGTCCTTCTAGAAATTACTTTGGATAATGAGTGAAGTAGGA
Source organism: Galeopterus variegatus (assembly GCF_000696425.1). Classification (NCBI taxonomy): domain Eukaryota; kingdom Metazoa; phylum Chordata; class Mammalia; order Dermoptera; family Cynocephalidae; genus Galeopterus; species Galeopterus variegatus. The sequence goes on from NW_007729579.1 coordinate 333,395, forward strand.
ATCTAATTTTTTTTCCATTTATAAGTTATATTGTCCCGACACCATTTATTGACTCCTCTGTGCTTTCTGCAGTTATTTGTCATATTACCTCTGTTGTATACCAGGTTTCCTTCTAGTATTTATGTTTCTGTTTCTAGGCTCTGTGCTCCATTCCAGCAACCTATCAGTCTCTTTCTGCATCTAGAGGCAACTTTCCCATAACAGGATGGGTTGTGTATCCACACGTGTGTGTGTGTGCTTGTAGCAGAGAGGGCTGGGGTTGATACTGAGGTAAAGTTTAATATCTGAAAGGTCTTCTCGGCTATCAAAAAGCTGGTGCTTTTTAAGATCTATGACAAGGGCCACATGGGCCAAGAACTGTGGAGCAAAACAAGTCATACCCAACAAATCCCAGGAAGGATTCAATGGCTCTAAAATCTCAGGAATGTTGTTGCCCCAATGCTATGAAAACTTTGGTTTGCAAAATCCAGATTTCTTTGCAAGGAGAGGATGTGAGAACTTCAAACTTGCCCTTTCAGTGCTTTGTACACAGAAGTATGATTACAGTTGCCTCTCAACGGTCTAGTTAAGTTGGATTTGGGAGTAACTGAGGATGCCCTCCAGATCCTGTGACATTTATATGCTCATGAGTGGTAAGACTGTGTATGATTTCCTCTTCTACTTTCAGCTTTTCTGTATTTTCAAAATTTTGTATAGTGTACACGTGTTGCTTTCATTTACGTATCTATTAGGAATGTGCTCATTACGATAACAGAAAAGCTGACCAGCAGTGGCTTAAGCAAAAAGGGATTTACTTGTCCCAAGAACAAGAAGTCATTGGGTAGAGAGCCTAGGGCTGATCCATGGCTACCCTACTAACAGGGCCCCACCCTTTCTGTCTAGCTGCTCTGCCACCCTTATAAGTAGGCCTTTGTCCTCATCCTCGTAACGTCATTGTCACAAGACAGCTGCTGCTCCTCCAGGCCTTGTGCCCATGTTAAAGAAAGAGAGAGAAAGGAAAAGGAAGGAGGAAATGGTGAAACCTTTGTTAGTAAAGTGATGCTCTTCCAGAAATCCATCTCTGTAGTCTCTTGATGTCTCACTGGCCATAACTACCCCTAGATGCAAAAGAGTCTGGGAAGGTATGGGTACGTTGCTGCATGGAACATTCTAAAGCAGGGTTTGGCAAAGGATGGCCAAATCTGCCCTGATGCCTGTTTGTGTAAATAAAGTTTTATTAGAACACAGCCACACCCATTCATTTTCATGTTGTCTACAGTTGCTTTTTCTACAACAGGAGAATTGAGTAGGTGCAACAGAGACCATATGGCTAAATATATGTACTATCCAAATGGCCAAATCTGCCCTGATGCCTGTTTGTGTAAATAAAGTTTTATTAGAACACAGCCACACCCATTCATTTTCATGTTGTCTACAGTTGCTTTTGCTACAACAGGAGAATTGAGTAGGTGCAACAGAGACCATATGGCTAAATATATGTACTATCCAGCTCTTTACAGAAAACGTTTGCCAACCCCTAATCTAAGGGAGAAGGGGAAAACTATAGATATTGGAAGGCACCTAGTAAGTAAGAAAAAAACTTCAACATTATGTAGGCAGCCAGGAACACTTGAGGAATGACTCCCACCCTGAAGAGAATAAGATGTCTCAGTGTACACATTACACAAAAAATAACAAGTGTTGAGAAAGAAAAGACCAAAACCTAAGTTAGAAAGCACTTACTGGAACAAATACATGTTTATACAGTTTCCAGGCCCTGCTGGGTACCAGCCCTCATATCTGAAGGGCAATGATTTAATCTTCCATCCTTATCATTTTGTCATCATTTTATGCTCTTTAGGACAGACAAGAAATTTCCTCAGGTTTCCTAGATCTTTTCGTGGGTTCTTTAGGAGAAAAGCAGTAAGATGAGAAGGCTGCGAGAAGTAAAATCTGTTCTCTGTCCTCACCTTACAATGAGAGGAAAAGGTGACACTGCATCTGTTCTCTGTCCCCACCTTACAATGAGAGGAAAAGGTGACACTGCCTTGCAAGTCATACCAAGAGGAAATAGTTCTCATTGTATCTGAGAGTGAGTGGTCGTGCCTGGAAAAGAGACCACAGGATCCTGATAAATGTGCCCCCTAAGCCTTTGTACAAGTCTCAGTGCCCACTGGTATTTTAGGTTAGATTCCCTTCTAACAGTCTTGCCATTTTACAGCCCTGACTTGCCTTGACAGTGAAAGATCAGCCCAAGTAACTCGGCAAAGGAATGATGGTGACTTTCCTTCATCTTAAATAAGAAAAACAAATTCACATCTGAGACAAAGGTAACACAAAATTCTTCTGATAGTCTCAAGTTGAGCTTGACCTTGTGATAAAGCACAATAGGAAAACACGGCAATCCACCCCAGGCCACCATGGCTCAGGCTCTTTCTGCAATGACTATCTATCTGCAGTGACTATCGTGGGAGCTAATCATAATTTACATTCCAGACATCTAAAAGTAGTGTTTTAAGACAGAGGTTCCTGGCCTACAGGGAATCCACCTTCCATATGGCTGCAAGAGGGATCTATTTGCAAGTGCAAATCTAATAAGGGCTGTCTGTGAGTTTCACGTAGTGAGTGAGCTGTGATCACTCAATGGTCACTGCCGGGAGAACTCGTATGCAAATGAATCCTGAGTCCGCGTTTTGGCTCAGTGTCACTGATTTGAGAGAGATGTATGAAAAAAACAGGAATTTAACATGATTGCCTATAGCACAGAATTAACTTTTCTTTCATTTAGCCCCTGCCAACCTCTCTAGTCTCTCAATCTAAATTTACCAATGCCTCCTTCAAAGTAGGCTCATCCCTGATCTTCCCTGTTGTACTTTTTTTTGACTTATCCAGGTTTCCATTTCTGTATTCCAATTGTACCAAATATTTTTCTCCATAGCACTGCATTGATGTAATTACCTGGGTTATCTACCAAACTATAAAGTTTTTTTAAGGGGCAAACAAGCTCCTTTGGGCCTCTTTTATACATATATATGTGTGTGTGTGTGTATAAATAAATTGACCCATGATAGTTGTACATATTTAATATATATAAATTAATTGTATAGTTAATATAGTTATATATGTTACTATACAAATATATATATTTATGTATATATATTAGTTGTATATATTAATATATATATTAATTGACCCATGATAGTTCTATATCTTTATGCAGTACAATGAGATATTTGGGTACATTTATACAGTGTGTAGTGATTACTTCAGGGTAATTAGCACATCCATTACCTCAAACATTTGTTCCATCTTATATCTTTATGCAGTACAATGAGATATTTGGGTACATTTATAGAGTGTGTAGTGATTACTTCAGGGTAATTAGCACATCCATTACCTCAAACATTTGTTCCATCTTTGTGTTGGGAACATTCAAAATCCTCTCTACCAGGTACTTGAAGTTATACAGTAATTTGTCTTTAACTGTAGTCTCCCAACAGAAACTATAGAACACTAAATCTTATTCTTCCTATCCAGCTACAATTTTGTATCCATTGACCACCATCTCCCTATTCCCCCATCTGCTCCCCCTTACTAGTCTGTAGAAACCACTATTCTACTCTCTAATTCTATGAGATTAACTTTTGTAGCTTCCACATATGAATGAGGACATGTGTTATTTCTCTTTCTGTGCTTGGCTTGTTTCACTTAACGTAATTTTCTCCAATCTCATCCACGTCGCTGTGAATGGCAGAATTTATTTTTTATGGCGGAGTAGTATTCCATTGTAAATATACCACATTTTCCTTATCCAGTTATCTGACAGTGGACATTTAGGTTGGTTCCAACTCTTGGCTATTGTAAACAGAGCTGCAATAAACATGAAAGTGCAGGTATCCCTTCAACATGGTGATTTCCTTTGGATATATACCCAGTAGTGGGATCACTGGATCATATGGGAGCTCTAGTTATAGTTTTTTGAGAAACCTCCATCCTGTTTTCCATTATGGCTGTATTAATTTACATTCCCACAAACAACGTGTAAGAGTTCGCCTGTCTCCACATCCTTGCCAGCATTTGTTATTTTCTGTCTTTTTTGATAACAGACATTATAACTAGGATGAGGTGACATCTCATTGTGGTTTTGATTTGCATTTTTCTGATGATTAGTGATGTTGAGCATTTTTTCATATATGTGTTGTCTATTTTTATGTCTTCTTTCAAGAAATGTCTATAGCTTATTTGCTCATTTTAAAAATTGTTTTCATACTACTGAGTTGTTTGAGTTTCTTATATATTCTGGATATTAATCCCT
>NW_007729579.1:337698-366267 GCF_000696425.1 Galeopterus variegatus
CGTGGCCTTGGTGTTATCAGCACCGCACTCTCCCGAGTGAGCCACAGGCCGGCCCTTAAATAAATTTCTTAAATTTTTACTTGAAAGTAAAATTACTCCTTGATCCATGGGCTGTGGAATGGATTCTGGGTTAGCAGGCATGAAAACTACACTAATTTTGTGCATCTTCATCAGAGCTCTTGGGTGACTAGGTGCATTCTCAATGAGCAGTAATATTTTTAAAGGAATCTTTTTTTTCTGAGCAGTAGGTCTCAACGGTGGACTTAAAATATTCAGTAAACCATACTGTAAACAGATGTCGTCCAGACTTTGTTGTTCCATTTATAGAGCACAAGAAGAGTAGAATTAGCATTATTATTAAGGGTCCTAGAATTTTCAGAATGGTGAATGAGCATTAGCTTCAGCTTAAAGTCACCAGCTACATTAGGCCTTAACAAGAGAGTCAGCCTCTGAAGCTTTGAAGCCAGGCATTGACTTCTCTCTAGCTACGAAACTCTTAGAAGGCTGTCTCATCACCATTAAGAATCTGTGGTTTAGTGGAGTCACCTTCATCAGTCATCCCAGCAAGATCATCTGGGTACCTCATTGCAGATTCTACATCAGCTCTTGCTGCTTCATCTTGCATTTTTATGCTATGAAGATGGGGCTTCTTTCCTTAAACCGCATGAACCAACCTCTGCAAGCTTCAAACTTTTCTTCTTCACCTTCCTCACCTCTCTCAGCTTTCACAGAATTGAAGAGAGTTAGGGCCTTGCTCTAAATTAGGCTTTGGTTTAAGGGAATGTTGTGTCTGGTTTGATTTCTGTCCAGACCACTAAAACTGTTTGCATATTAGCAATAGGCTGTTTTGCTTTCATATCGTTTGTGTGTTCACTGGAGCAGCACTTTTAACTTCCTTCAGGAACTCTTCCTTTGCAATCATGACTTGGCTAACCCATGGGCACAAGAGGCCCAGCTTTCAGACTACCTCAGCTTTTGGCCTATCTCAGCTTTTGACCTGCCTTCCTTACTAAGCTTAATCACTTCTAGCTTTTGATTTAAAGAGAGAGACGTGTGACTCTTCCTTCCACTTGAACACATAGAGGCGATTGTGGGGTTATTAACTTACCTAATTTCAATGTTGTGTCTCAGAGAATAGGGAGGCCTGAGGAGAGGGAAAGGTGGGGGAACAGCTGGTCAATGGACCTGTTCCCATAACACACTAACATGTATCTATTAAGTTTGTCACCTTATCTGAGTGCAGTTCTGGGGGCCTCAAACAATCACAATAGTAACAGCAAAGATCCCTGATCACAGATCACCCTAACAGATATAATAATAGTGGAAAAGTTTGAAGTATTGTGAGAATTGCCAAAATGTGATAGAGACCCAACATAGCACATGCTATTAGAAAAATGGCACCAATAGACTTGCTCGACACAGGGTTGCCACAAACCTTCAATTTGTAAAAAATGCAGTATCGGTGAAGTGCAGTAAAATGAGGTATGCCTATGTGAATTTGGGGGCTACACAACTTAGTCCACGACATTAGATTTATTATTTACATTTCATAGTGTTTGAAGCTATTATGAGCAGAGAGGTTACTGTTTGCAGAACAGGTTCAACAGGAGCCAGAAGCAAGAAAAAAAGTTCATCTTTGCTCGTACCCTACCGAGGCCAGCTTATTCAATGAAGGTTTCATTACAGATTTACTCTCCAAAATGGCTATACCAACCTACAGTCCCACAAGCAGAGTTCCTGTTTTCCCACATCCTTGTCCCCTCTTTCATTTCTAAAACCTTTGCCACACAAATGGGTGATAACTTGTTTGTTTATATTTGTCTTGTCCTGGTTGATTAGAGAGTGTGAGCATCTTTCGTCAGCTAGTTCAACATTTTTCTTTCTGTGCATTACTTATTTATATCTTTTCCCATTCCTATTGGGTTGCTGCAGTTTCCTAATTAACTTGTACTTTTTCTTTATATATATATGTAAATATATATATTGGGGATACAGATGTTTTGTAAGTTATATATGTGCAAATATTTCACCCATCCTGTGATCGATCTTTTCATATTCTAAAAATGATGTCTTTTGATGTGCCAAAGTTTTTCATTTTAATGTAGCCATATTTATAACCCTTTTCCTCATCATATGTCTTTTCACAAAATTCATCCCTACCCCAAGGACAAAAAGATATCACATATTTTCTTTTAACAGATTTAAAGGTCTCTGTTTTACATTTGGGTTTTTGGTCCTTCTAGAAATTACTTTGGATAATGAGTGAAGTAGGAATCTAATTTTTTTTCCATTTATAAGTTATATTGTCCCGACACCATTTATTGACTCCTCTGTGCTTTCTGCAGTTATTTGTCATATTACCTCTGTTGTATACCAGGTTTCCTTCTAGTATTTATGTTTCTGTTTCTAGGCTCTGTGCTCCATTCCAGCAACCTATCAGTCTCTTTCTGCATCTAGAGGCAACTTTCCCATAACAGGATGGGTTGTGTATCCACACGTGTGTGTGTGTGCTTGTAGCAGAGAGGGCTGGGGTTGATACTGAGGTAAAGTTTAATATCTGAAAGGTCTTCTCGGCTATCAAAAAGCTGGTGCTTTTTAAGATCTATGACAAGGGCCACATGGGCCAAGAACTGTGGAGCAAAACAAGTCATACCCAACAAATCCCAGGAAGGATTCAATGGCTCTAAAATCTCAGGAATGTTGTTGCCCCAATGCTATGAAAACTTTGGTTTGCAAAATCCAGATTTCTTTGCAAGGAGAGGATGTGAGAACTTCAAACTTGCCCTTTCAGTGCTTTGTACACAGAAGTATGATTACAGTTGCCTCTCAACGGTCTAGTTAAGTTGGATTTGGGAGTAACTGAGGATGCCCTCCAGATCCTGTGACATTTATATGCTCATGAGTGGTAAGACTGTGTATGATTTCCTCTTCTACTTTCAGCTTTTCTGTATTTTCAAAATTTTGTATAGTGTACACGTGTTGCTTTCATTTACGTATCTATTAGGAATGTGCTCATTACGATAACAGAAAAGCTGACCAGCAGTGCCTTAAGCAAAAAGGGATTTACTTGTCCCAAGAACAAGAAGTCATTGGGTAGAGAGCCTAGGGCTGATCCATGGCTACCCTACTAACAGGGCCCCACCCTTTCTGTCTAGCTGCTCTGCCACCCTTATAAGTAGGCCTTTGTCCTCATCCTCGTAACGTCATTGTCACAAGACAGCTGCTGCTCCTCCAGGCCTTGTGCCCATGTTAAAGAAAGAGAGAGAAAGGAAAAGGAAGGAGGAAATGGTGAAACCTTTGTTAGTAAAGTGATGCTCTTCCAGAAATCCATCTCTGTAGTCTCTTGATGTCTCACTGGCCATAACTACCCCTAGATGCAAAAGAGTCTGGGAAGGTATGGGTACGTTGCTGCATGGAACATTCTAAAGCAGGGTTTGGCAAAGAATGGCCAAATCTGCCCTGATGCCTGTTTGTGTAAATAAAGTTTTATTAGAACACAGCCACACCCATTCATTTTCATGTTGTCTACAGTTGCTTTTGCTACAACAGGAGAATTGAGTAGGTGCAACAGAGACCATATGGCTAAATATATGTACTATCCAGCTCTTTACAGAAAACGTTTGCCAACCCCTAATCTAAGGGAGAAGGGGAAAACTATAGATATTGGAAGGCACCTAGTAAGTAAGAAAAAAACTTCAACATTATGTAGGCAGCCAGGAACACTTGAGGAATGACTCCCACCCTGAAGAGAATAAGATGTCTCAGTGTACACATTACACAAAAAATAACAAGTGTTGAGAAAGAAAAGACCAAAACCTAAGTTAGAAAGCACTTACTGGAACAAATACATGTTTATACAGTTTCCAGGCCCTGCTGGGTACCAGCCCTCATATCTGAAGGGCAATGATTTAATCTTCCATCCTTATCATTTTGTCATCATTTTATGCTCTTTAGGACAGACAAGAAATTTCCTCAGGTTTCCTAGATCTTTTCGTGGGTTCTTTAGGAGAAAAGCAGTAAGATGAGAAGGCTGCGAGAAGTAAAATCTGTTCTCTGTCCTCACCTTACAATGAGAGGAAAAGGTGACACTGCATCTGTTCTCTGTCCCCACCTTACAATGAGAGGAAAAGGTGACACTGCCTTGCAAGTCATACCAAGAGGAAATAGTTCTCATTGTATCTGAGAGTGAGTGGTCGTGCCTGGAAAAGAGACCACAGGATCCTGATAAATGTGCCCCCTAAGCCTTTGTACAAGTCTCAGTGCCCACTGGTATTTTAGGTTAGATTCCCTTCTAACAGTCTTGCCATTTTACAGCCCTGACTTGCCTTGACAGTGAAAGATCAGCCCAAGTAACTCGGCAAAGGAATGATGGTGACTTTCCTTCATCTTAAATAAGAAAAACAAATTCACATCTGAGACAAAGGTAACACAAAATTCTTCTGATAGTCTCAAGTTGAGCTTGACCTTGTGATAAAGCACAATAGGAAAACACGGCAATCCACCCCAGGCCACCATGGCTCAGGCTCTTTCTGCAATGACTATCTATCTGCAGTGACTATCGTGGGAGCTAATCATAATTTACATTCCAGACATCTAAAAGTAGTGTTTTAAGACAGAGGTTCCTGGCCTACAGGGAATCCACCTTCCATATGGCTGCAAGAGGGATCTATTTGCAAGTGCAAATCTAATAAGGGCTGTCTGTGAGTTTCACGTAGTGAGTGAGCTGTGATCACTCAATGGTCACTGCCGGGAGAACTCGTATGCAAATGAATCCTGAGTCCGCGTTTTGGCTCAGTGTCACTGATTTGAGAGAGATGTATGAAAAAAACAGGAATTTAACATGATTGCCTATAGCACAGAATTAACTTTTCTTTCATTTAGCCCCTGCCAACCTCTCTAGTCTCTCAATCTAAATTTACCAATGCCTCCTTCAAAGTAGGCTCATCCCTGATCTTCCCTGTTGTACTTTTTTTTGACTTATCCAGGTTTCCATTTCTGTATTCCAATTGTACCAAATATTTTTCTCCATAGCACTGCATTGATGTAATTACCTGGGTTATCTACCAAACTATAAAGTTTTTTTAAGGGGCAAACAAGCTCCTTTGGGCCTCTTTTATACATATATATGTGTGTGTGTGTGTATAAATAAATTGACCCATGATAGTTGTACATATTTAATATATATAAATTAATTGTATAGTTAATATAGTTATATATGTTACTATACAAATATATATATTTATGTATATATATTAGTTGTATATATTAATATATATATTAATTGACCCATGATAGTTCTATATCTTTATGCAGTACAATGAGATATTTGGGTACATTTATAGAGTGTGTAGTGATTACTTCAGGGTAATTAGCACATCCATTACCTCAAACATTTGTTCCATCTTTGTGTTGGGAACATTCAAAATCCTCTCTACCAGGTACTTGAAGTTATACAGTAATTTGTCTTTAACTGTAGTCTCCCAACAGAAACTATAGAACACTAAATCTTATTCTTCCTATCCAGCTACAATTTTGTATCCATTGACCACCATCTCCCTATTCCCCCATCTGCTCCCCCTTACTAGTCTGTAGAAACCACTATTCTACTCTCTAATTCTATGAGATTAACTTTTGTAGCTTCCACATATGAATGAGGACATGTGTTATTTCTCTTTCTGTGCTTGGCTTGTTTCACTTAACGTAATTTTCTCCAATCTCATCCACGTCGCTGTGAATGGCAGAATTTATTTTTTATGGCGGAGTAGTATTCCATTGTAAATATACCACATTTTCCTTATCCAGTTATCTGACAGTGGACATTTAGGTTGGTTCCAACTCTTGGCTATTGTAAACAGAGCTGCAATAAACATGAAAGTGCAGGTATCCCTTCAACATGGTGATTTCCTTTGGATATATACCCAGTAGTGGGATCACTGGATCATATGGGAGCTCTAGTTATAGTTTTTTGAGAAACCTCCATCCTGTTTTCCATTATGGCTGTATTAATTTACATTCCCACAAACAACGTGTAAGAGTTCGCCTGTCTCCACATCCTTGCCAGCATTTGTTATTTTCTGTCTTTTTTGATAACAGACATTATAACTAGGATGAGGTGACATCTCATTGTGGTTTTGATTTGCATTTTTCTGATGATTAGTGATGTTGAGCATTTTTTCATATATGTGTTGTCTATTTTTATGTCTTCTTTCAAGAAATGTCTATAGCTTATTTGCTCATTTTAAAAATTGTTTTCATACTACTGAGTTGTTTGAGTTTCTTATATATTCTGGATATTAATCCCTTGTGGGATTTATAGTTTGCAAATATTTTCTCTCATTCTGCAGATCATCTCTTTTCTCTGTTGATTGTTTCCTTTGCTGTGCAGAAGCTCTTTCATTTGATATAATCCTATTAGTCTATTTTAGCTTTTCTTGCCTGTGCTTTTGAGGTCTTATTCATAAAATCTTTGCCCAGTCCCATGTCCTGAAGCATATCCCTGGTGTTTTCTTCTAGTGGTTTCATAGTTTCAGATCTTATATTTAAGTCTTTAATCCATTTTGAGTTGATTTTGGTACATGGTAAGAGATAGGGGTCTAGTTTAATTCTTCTGTATATGGATCTCTGGTTTTCCCAGCATCATTTATTGAAGAGACTATCCTTTCTCCACTATACGCTCTTCGCTCCTTTGTCAAAAATCAATTGGCTGTTAGGTACATGGATTTATTTCTGGATTCTCTATTCTGTTCCATTGGTCTATGTATCTGTGTTTATGCCAGTACCATGCTGTTTGGATTGCTATAGCTTTGTAGTATATTTTGAAGTCAGGGAGTGTGATGCCTCCCACTTTGCTCTTTTTTGCTCAGGATTGCTTTAGCTATTTGGGGTCTTTTATTGTTTCATATAAATTTGGGGTTGTTTTTCTATTTCTGTGAAGTATGTCATGGGTAGTTTGAAGGGGATTGCTTTGAATCTGTAGTTTGCTTTGGTGGTATGGTCATTTTGAAAGTATTGATTCTTCTATTCCATGAACATGGAATGTCTTCCCGTTTTTTTTTTTAATGTCATTTTTAATTTCTTTAATTAGTATTTTATAGATTTTCCTGTAGAGGTATTTCACCTCTTTGGTTAAACCTATTCCTAGGTATTTTGTTGTTATTGTTGCAAATGGGATTGCTTTCTTGATTTCTTTTTCTGCTAGTTTGTTGTTGGTATATAGAAATGCTACTGATTTTTTTTTTTATGTTGATTTTGTATTCTTCAACTTTACTAAATTTGTTTATCACATCTAGGAGTTTTGTTTTTGCTTTTGGTAGAGTTTTTAGGTTTCTTTATATATAAAATTATGTCACCAGAAAATATGGACAATTTGACCTCTTCCTTTCCAGTTTGTATGCTCTTTATTTCTTTTTCTTGCCTAATTGCTCTGGGTAGGATTTCCAGGACTATGTTGAAGAAAAGTGGTTGAGAGTAGGCATCCTTGTCTTGTTCCAATTCTTAGGGGAAAATATTAAAGTTGATAATGTTAGCTGTAGGTTTGTCACATATAGGCTTTATTGTGTTAAGATATTTTTCTTCTATACCTAATTTGTTGAGAGTTTTTATCATGAAAGGATGTAGAATTTTATCAAATGCTTTTTCTGTATTTATCAAGAAGACAAGTTTTTTCTTCTTTCATTTTGTTGATGTGATATATCATGTTTATTAATTTGTGTATATTGAACCATCCTTGCATCTCTAGGATAAATTCCACTTGATCATGGTGTATTATCTTTTTGATATGCTGTTGGATTTGGTTTGCTAATATTTCATTGAGGATTTTTTCATTTATGTACATCAGGGATATTTGGCCTGGACTTTTCTAGTTTTGTTGTGTCCTTGCCCAGTTTTGATATCAGGGTAATGCTGATCTCATAGAATGAGTTTGGAAGAATTCCATCCACATCAATTCATTGAAATCCTTTGAGAAGTATTGATATTAGTTTCTTCTTTAAATGTTTGGTAGAATTCAGCAGTAAAGCCATCTTGTCCCAGGCTTTTCTTTGTTGGGAGACTTTTTGTTATTGATTCAATTTAATTACTTGTTATTGGTCTGTTCATGTTTTCCATTTGTTCTTCATTCAATCTTGGTAGGTCATGTGTGTCCAGGAATTTATCCATTTCTTCTAGGTTTTCAAATTTATTGGCATGTAGTGTTCATAATCCTTCTAATGATCCTTTGTATTTCAGTGGTATCAGTTGTAATGTCTCCATTTGCATTTCTGATTTTATTTATTTAGGTCCTTTTCTCTTTTTTTCTTGGTTAGTCTAGCTAATGGTTTGTCAATTTTGTTTATCTTTTCAAGAAACCAACTTTTCATTTGATCTTGTGTATTATATTTTTAGTTTCAATTTCATTTAATTTTGCTCTTATTTTTATAATTTCTTTTCTTCTGCTTATTTTGAGTTTGGTTTGTTCTTGCTTTTCTGGTTCCTTTAGGTGCATTGTTGGGTTGTTTATTTGAAAACCTTCTATTTTTTAGATGTAGGTATTTATTACTATAAACTTTTCTACCTTAACTATATCCTATAGGTTTGGGTATGTTGTGTTTCTGACTTCATTTGTGTCAATATTTTTATTTCCTTCTAAATCTCTTCTTTGACCCTTTGTTCATTCAGGAGCATGTGTTTAATTGCCACATATTTGTATAGTTTCAAAAGTTCGTCTTGTTATTTATTTATAGTTTTATCCCATTATGGTCAGAAAAAAAAATACTTGATATGATTTTGATGTTTTTGAACTTGTTGAAACTTGTTTTGTGGCCCAGCACAGGGTCAATCCTGGAGAATGTTCCATGTGCTGATAAAAAGAATGTGAATTCTGCAGCTGCTGAATGAAATGATCTGTAAATGTCTGTTAGATCCATCTGGTCTAAGGCACATTTAAATCCAATGTTTCTTTGTTGATTTTCTGTCTACATGATCTGTTCAATGCAGAGAATGGAGTGTTAGAGTCCGTAACTATTATTATGTTGTCTATTTCTCCCCTTAGATCTGATGATATTTGCTTTATTTATCTGGATGCTCCAGTGCTGGGTGCATATATATATTTATATATTTAGATTTATAATTGTTATATCTTCTTGCTGTATTGATACATTTATCATTATATATTAGCCTTCTTTGTCTCTTTGTACAGATTTTGATTTAAAATGTGTTTTAAGGGCTGGCCCATGGCTCACTTGGGAGAGTGTGGAGCTGACAACACCAAGTCCAGGGTTAAGATCTCCTTACTGGTCATCTTTTAAAAAAATAATAATAATAAAATCTGTTCTGGGCCGGCCCGGTGGTGCACTGCGCTAGTGCGCCACTTGGGAAGCGCTGCAGCGCTCCCGCCGAGGGTTCGGATCCCACATACAGACCGGTTCCCCGGTCCGGTACGGGGGCGACACCGAGGGTTGCGATCCGTTGCCAGACACGGAAAAAAGACAAAAGAATAAATAAATAATAAAAAATAAAATAAAATCTGTTCTACCTGATGTAAGCATAGCTACTCCTGTTCACTTTTGTTTTCTATTTGCATGAAATGTCTTTTTCCATCTCTTCACTTTCAGTCTATGTGTGTCTTTATAGGTAAGGTGTGTTTCTTATAGGCAGTATATGAATGGGTCATGTTTATTTTTATCCATTCAGTCAGTCTAAGTCTTTTAATGGGGCATTTAATTCATTTACAGTCAAGATTACTATTTATATGTGAAGTCTTACTCCTGTCATTTAGTTGGTTGTTTTCTGATCATTTTGTGTATCCTTTATTTGTTTCTTCCTCTCTTATCATTTATCCTTATAGTTTGGTGGTTTTCTGTATTGATACGGTTTGATTACTTCCTCCTTCTAACTTGTGTATCTGCTCTACCAGTAAGTTTTATATTTGGGGGTGACTTCATGATGGTTGTTATTGTTCTTTCTCTTCTAGATGTAGGACTCCCCTAGCATTTCTTATAAGGCCAGTCTGGTGGTGATGAATTGCTTAATTTTTGTTTGTCTGAGAAAGACTTTATTCCTCCTTCATTTCTGAAGGATAGCTTTGCTGGGAATAATATTCTTAGTTGACAGTTTTTTCAGGACTTTAAAGTTATCACCCTATTGTCTCCTGCCATTTCTGCTGAGAAGTCTGCTGTTAGTGTAATGGGGCTTCCTTTATATGTGACTTAATGTTTTTCTCTTGCTGTTTTTAGGATTCTCTTTGTCTTTACCTTCTGACATTTTGACTACAATGTGCCTTGCAGGGGACCTTTTGGATTTCTGCTGAGAAGTCTGCTGTTAGTGTAATGGGGCTTCCTTTATATGTGACTTAATGTTTTTCTCTTGCTGTTTTTAGAATTCTCTTTGTCTTTACCTTCTGACATTTTGACTACAATGTGCCTTGCAGGGGACCTTTTGGGGTTGAATCTATTTGGGGCCCTTTGAGCTAACTGGATTTGGATGTTCATATCTCTCCAAAAACTAGGGAAGTTTTCAGCTATTATTTCATTAAACAGGTTTTTGATACATTTTGTGTTTTCTTCTCTTTCTAGAATGCCCATAATTAAAATATTTGTTCACTTAATTGTATGCCATAAATCCTGTAGGCTTTGTTGAATCTTTTTTGTTCTTTTTTATTTTTTTCTTCCTGGGTTATTTCACAACAGCTGTTTTCAAGATCAGAAATTCTTTCTTTCTGCTTGATCTTTCTTCTGCTTGATCTAACCTGTTGTTGAGACTCCCAGATGTATGTTTTATCTCATTCAATAAACTATTTTGTTCCAAGACTTTTTATGATTTTTTTAATGATCTCTCTTTATTAAATTTCTCATTCAGATCACGAATCATTTTTCTGATTTTGTTGAATTGCTTGTCTGTATTCTCTTGTATCTCAGTGAGTTTCCTTAATATTATCAATTTGAATTCCTTTTCTAGCAAGTTGGCGATTTCCAGTTCTTTGGAATAAGTTCCTGGAGCATTATTGTGTTTCTTTGTTAGTATCATGTTTCCTTGACTTTTCATGTTATTTCCCTTTGTTGATGTCTGTCATCTGGTGGATCAGTCACCTCTTTCAGTTTTGTAGAGTGGCTTGTGTGGGGAAAGAATTTCACTTTCAAATATGTCCTGCAGTGTCAGTTGGGTAGAGTACATTGGCTTTGTTCTGGGTGCAGTAGTGTAGACTCTGTGTAGCTCCTTCAGCTGTAATTCATGTTTACTATGTCTGTGAGTGCCTCATTGGCTTGGCCTGGGAGGTTTGTGGTGGTGGTGGCAGAGCTTTGCCAGGTTTGGGCTCGCTAGGTTGTTTCTGAGGCTGGGGGCATGTGCATCACACTGTGGGTCAGTCTTCTCAGGAGTTATCTCACTGGAGATGGGGTTGCTGGGCTGATTGTCAGGCTTGGGGTGCAGGTGTGTGGCATATCAGTGTTTCTGGGATAGGTATGCCAGTGGCAGGGTCACCATACTGATTCTCTGACTGGGAACAGGCCCACCAGGGTCACGTCAGCCAGGCTGTTTCTCACTTGGATGCATGGGCATATGATGGCTCAAAAACTCAGGGGTGGGTCTGCCAGGGGTGTGACATCTGGGCTGTTCCTCTGAGCCAGGGGTGTAGGCACACTTTGGCTCAGCTAGCTTGGTGCAGGTCTGCCAGGGGCCAGTCCACTGAGCAACTTCTCAGGGCCAGGTGTGAGGTCATACTTCCTTCAGCAGTTCAGGAGTGAGTCTGCCAGGGGTGGTGCCGATGAGCCACTTCTTGAGCCATGGGTGAGGTCACGAGGTGGGCCTGTCAAGGGTGAAACCACTGACTGCTTCTCCAGGAGCCTAAAGTATAACTTTTTAAGAGAAGCTATATAAACTCTGTGTCACCAGCACAATTCTTGACAAAAAATAGACACTGAATAAAGTTTTGCTTTTTTGCCCAAATTTTCTTTACAGGCAAGTGGAGACTGTGGGTTTTGCTTAGGGCAGGGATCAAAGCAAAGCAAAGTAAGGAAAGCTTAACAGAAGAGGTGCTGCTCTAGCTGAGTTTTGAGGGACAGGTGGTAATTATTTAGATGAAATAGGAGAATAAGCTTCCTGGGAAGAAAAAGCAGCATTACAAATGCACTAAGACGTGAAGCAGCATGATGTGTCCAGGAAACGACAAGGGGCCCCATCAAGGAGGAGCAGAGACAGGAGAAACAGGAAGAGGCAGGAGAGGCTGGTCTGGGCAGATGGTGGAGAGTCTTGTGAGCTAAACTGAAGACTCTAAACTTCATCTTAAAGCTGAAGAGAACAATTGAAAGTTTGTAAGCAGGAAATTGATGTGGTGATATTTGAATTTAAGAAAGGTCACTGTGGTTGCAGAGTAGACAATGGCTTGGTGGAGGAGAGAAGTCAAGAACCACTTCATTGCAATAATCCAGAGGACAAAAGCTGATTGGGGAGTTGAGAGGAGCAACCAATTGGAAAGAGTTTTAGGAAGTAGAAGCTATAGGAATTGGTGTCTCTTTGGATATTAAAGTTGAATTAGATGCTCTGGATGACTCTGGCTTGAGTTAAGTAGGTAGAAAGTGGTGACTTTAATCAAGATGGGGCCTCTGGAAGCAGAGCAGGTGTATAGAGAAAGATGGCAAGTTAATTTTTGTTATGTTTTTGCCATCAACTTTCTCAAGCTGTCGGAATGGGGTGGGAATTGCATTATCCCCTCCAAAATAATGAGCAGCTTCCTACCAAATGCTAAATCCATTATCTTCTAGTATCTGCTGTTGCTGAGGAGAAGTCTTATGTTGGTCTGATTTGTATTCCTTTTTATATCACTGTTTTATTTCCTCACCAATATATGCAATGTCTCTAGATGTAGGTTTTTGGTTTTCAGAGTTCGCAGGGCCTTCAAATTCAAAGTCTCATGTCTTCCCTCTATTATGAAAAATGTTCTTGCACTATTTTTTTTTTTTTTTAATTCCTTCCCCCTTGTTTTTTTCTGTTCTCTCTTTCCAGGACTCCTACTGGTCAGGTGTTGGACTATCTAGATTGATTCTCTATGTTTCTTTTGTTTTCATATATGCTGTGATTTTAATATTTCTTATATTTTTAAGAGATTTTTCTGGACCTTATTACTTCACCTTTTTTTTGAATTTTTTGTTCTGGCAATCAATCATTTTTTTTATTTCTAACTTCTCTTTCTCTCTGGGTGTCCTTTTCATAACGTCACTCTTAAAATAATTATTTTATGGCTACAATATTGTCACAATTCTTTTCTGAAAATACTTATTTCTAACTTCTCTTTCTCTCTGGGTGTCCTTTTCATAATGTCACTCTTAAAATAATTATTTTATGGCTACAATATTGTCACAATTCTTTTCTGAAAATACTGGTTAGAGTTTTCTTTTCCAAACCAGTTTCCTTCTGTTTTCTGAAGTATGTGCTCCCTTTGAAATAAGTTTACTAGTAAATCTTGGACTTTCTTTTTCATGTCAGGCTCTTTAATGTCTGGCTGTCTCATTCGTGGTCCTCACAGCAAACTGATGACAAACTCAGATTGAGTATTGAAGGAGAGTTTAATAAAGAGGTTATTTATAAAGGTGTGAGGAGGGTTTAGGGAAATCCGTGAAGGATAATGCAGCATCTGGGGGCTAGCAACACTGGAAGCTATTGTTGGGGGCCTGAAGCCCCATACCCCTTCTTGTGAGACCGCTCCTACATGACAATCTGCTCAGATGGCCATGCTTTACATGATAACTGCCTCGAAATCTTTATGCCAGAAACTGATTGCTCCTGGCTATGCAAGTTAATTTGCAAGTGACCTTTTATTCTCTAGAAACTGTTTAACCATAAACATTCTGGGTGGCAACCTTTACTTTGAATGTCCTGTCTTTGTCTCTCCTCAAGATATTATCATATCTTTACATTCCAGACCCTTTGCAGCATGCCTGCCTTCTCCTATATAAGATGTAACCTAAGAATCAATAAACGAGACTTGATCAGAATACTGTCTTGTCTCAATTTCTCGTGTCTCTTGTCCCATCCAATTCCCACTCCCCCCTCCAGGGTCTGCGTTGAATATCCCGCGGGTCGGGACATTTTTGGCGCCCAAACGTGGGGCCTGGATACGGGGGATCCCGTGAGGAAGAAGGCACGGAGAAAAAAGGGGCGGCCGCCCGAAATTAAAGAACCTTGGCTTCGCAGGAACCTGCTGCATTGTTACTGAGGTTAGTGATTGTGTCTGAATATGGGGCAAGAATTAAGCCGTCATGAAATGTATGTAAGCTATGATCTCCCCTGGGCTAGAAAAGGTGAGAGGAGAGAGTTATCAAAGGAGGCCAAAGAAGGGAGGCCACATAGGCAGAGCTGTGTGACAGGTGCTGTGGCCAACCCACAGAAACTCAGAAGGGAAGGATACAGGGCAATAAATATGCTGACCTCACGCTTCCCCCTCCCTCCCATCTCCCACTAGTACTTTCCATTGACACTACCCAACAGGAAGCTTGAGGGCAAGGAAGGCCATTGACGTAGTCCACACAAGCCACCTTCCGGGTAGAGCGGGGTGGGGTCAGAGGAAGGGCAGAGAGTGGATATGGAGGGACGGGCAGAAGATAACTGGCACAGCAGTGATCCTCAGGTAGCTGTTTACATTGACAGCTGAAACAATAGGACACTGGGAGTTCTGGGGTCCAGGTGTGGGATGTTTTAGTGATACTCAGTGTTGACAGAAGTTTGGGGATTTTCTATACTGCTGGTGCAGATGGAAATCTGTACAACCTTTTTGGAAAGCAATTTGACCACATTAACAGCTTTAAAACTGTTATAACTTTGATAATCTTGATAAATCAATTCCATCCAAGGAATGTACCTTGATGAATAAGACATAATAGAAAGACTTACATGCAATAATTTTCATTGCATAATTATTTATAATGGCAAACTTTTGAAAATAATCATAACTTCTAGCAATGGGGGGTTGGTTAAATAAATTATCGTACATCTATAGGACATTGAAAAGCATGTTATTGATTTGTGCTGTCCAGTATGGTAGACACTAACCACATGGGGCCATTGAGCACTTGACATGTGGATAGTTTGAACTGAGATGTGCTGTAAGTATAAAGTATACACTGGATTTTTGAAGACTTAGAACAAAAAAGAAAAAAAATGTAAAATATACCATTAATAATTTTTTATATTGATTACATGTTAAAATAATAATATTTTGGATATGTGGGTTAAATAAAATGTATTATTAAAATTACTTTGGCCTAGTTTTTCTTATTTTGTAAATGTAGCTATTAGAAAAATTAAACTCACTGTGTGGATTGTACACATATGTACACTTAATATATGTAAAGTACACAGGGGTACTTCAAAAAATTCATGGAAAAACAGAATTAAAAGGTAATATGAATCATTCCATGAACTGTTTGAAGTATCCTCATGTATCTACTGGACAATACTATTCTTGATAAAAATGACAAGATGGGAAAAAGCATAATTTTAAGCAATGTTACGTGACAGGATGTTTTTATAGTTTAATATTACATGCAAATCAGCATCCAAACTGATGACAGGGCAAACTGACATGACAGGCCTCCTGGTGAGATGTAGCAGGAAGACAACCTCACTCAGGAAGTATATGAGCTGAATCTAATCAGGAGGAAACATCAGACAAACCCAAATCCAGGGACATTCTGCCAAACGCCAGCCTGTTCTCTCCAAATATATCAATGTCATGAAAGACAAAGAAAGATGAGAGGCAGTTATAGATTAAATGAGTTTAAAAAGACGTAACAACTAAATGCCACCTTTTAAAATGCTATAAAGGACTTTATTGGGACAATTGGAAAAATCTGAATGTGGACTGTATAACAGAGAATCATATACTCAATGTTAAATTTCCCGATTTGGATCATTGTGCTGTGGTTAAGTAAGAGAGTATTCTAACAGGAAAAACCACCAAGGTCAAGTGTGCAGATCCCCATACTGGTCAGCCGCTGAAAAAATTTTTTTTTAGTATATATATATACACACACTGATGGCTTTACAGATAAAGAGTCATTGTGTCTGCAAGTTACTCACAAATGGTTCAGCAAAAGTTATTGTAGGTATATACATGCATGTGTGTACTATATAAAGAGAGAAAGCAATTGGGAATTCATAGAGCCCCTTTTGCATCTCTTCTATACATTTGAAAAATTTTAAGAATAAATTTTTTAAAAGCATGTGAGATGCAGCCCTGTGGGAAGGTCTCATTCTTAAAAACCAGCACCCTTGGTAGCATGCTTAGATCCAGGCAAAAGGGGCTCCTGCCCGGGGCCTTGCACTTTAGAGGGTCCCTTCTGCTCTTCTCTGGCTGTGTGCCTTGCCTGCCACACACAGCATGAGAAATCTTCAGGGCCAAAGGGGTGTGCCCACCCAGAGCCCACCAACCCCATTCTAGAGCATACTCCAAGCACCGAGAACCTTGGATTTCTCTGCCGTACGACCCTGAGTTCACTTCTAGACTTGTGTGCATCTGTTGTCTGGACTTATCCCCCTGAGAAAAGAACATACCAATAGTGTGCATAACCCTGGAACTGAGGGACAGATGTTTGGAGATAGGGAGTTGCACGAAACTTGGACATGCCGGCCAGGGTGTCCGCATGCGCTCACAGGATACCCCTTAGAGTGCAGGATGGGGCCGGGAGTGGGAAGAGAAGTGAGCAGGCTGCAGGCTGGGTGGCCAGAGGCCTGCTTGCCCCACACCACCTGCTCTTGTCTGGAGCTCCAAAGAGTCTGAAAAGTGTAAATTCAGGCCTGACTTTGCAGGTCATTGTGAAGTTGCATTTGTCTAAGTCAGAGGCTAAAACACATTTTATATACAGAGTGCTGCTTGGTATGTAACTTTAAGTATTTAGACACATGATGAGTGGGCCTTCATTTGTGCTCTTTACCCAGCCAGCCCACCCAAGGTCTGGCACTGCCATCTCCTCTTCATTCTCATTCTGATATGTAACTTTAAGTATTTAGACACATGATGAGTGGGCCTTCATTTCTGCTCTTTACCCAGCCAGCCCACCCAAGGTCTGGCACTGCCATCTCCTCTTCATTCTCATTCAAAAGTGGAGGGGTTCCTCCTAAACAGTGGAAAACCCAGAGCCCTATAATGATATAGGAAGACTGGCAGAAACCTGGACTGGACACATTGGGAGACTGAGATAACATAGCAGCCCCCTCAGGACCTTAAGCAGCAGGCCCCAAGGGGGAAATATCACTTTCCAAGAAGACCTCTCACAGGTGGGGATGGGATCACAGCAAGAACAGAGCACTTGCTGTCTGGCACAGATCTAATCTCCAACCCAGAACTGTTCGATGATCTAGAAAACCCTGTTGAGGTAGATCTCCAGTCCTTCAAGCCTTACCTAATAGCCCCCAAGGAGGGGGAAGGTGGGACTAGTAGCCTGGATCCCAGGGGTGGGACCAGGCAGCCTCCCCAGAGACCCTCTTCAGACTGTGCTCACTCCTAGGAAGGCCTCAAAGGGGCACCTGGAGTGTTGGGAAGGCCCCATCTGTGGGTTCTTGTTGGCTCAGTCCTTGGCACTGGCACATGCTCGCAGCACCTTCAGAAAGGCTCACTACTCTGTGGAGCTGATATTTCTGACTCTTCAGGGCTGGTTCTCAGCTCAAATGTCACCTTGTCAGAAGCCTCCCCAACCACCCCAGCACCACCCCACTTAAGTTTTTACTTCACCCTCTTTTATCATCTTCACAGTTCTTAATACTCCTGAAATTATCTTGTTTATTTATTCCCTACTTATTAGTAATCTTTTCTCTTCTAGAACATCGCTTTTATTAGAGCAGAGAATTTTACCCAAATTATTCGTTGCTATTGTCTCAGTCCAGTGCTTTATGGAGAGAAGACATTCAATAAATACTTGTGAAATGAATAAGATGTATACTATATGTCACCTCTCCCCCAGGGTGACAGAGATGCAAAGGATTACTTGAAGCCCATGTCTTCTGAGCAGTGAGAAGCCCTGAAGAGGTTAATTTCCATGAACCCTCAAGAGAGAGACATTCCTTGGAAAATTAACACCAAACTGGGGTTCTTTCTCAGTATTTATTCTCCAGGCCAGAAAGTTATGGAAAGGGAATATAGGTGGAGTTATGGCTAAGTATAGTTTAACAATAGAAGCTGGTAACATCAGTGAAATAACAAAGTGACAGTCCATAATGCAATTGGTGAAAAGTTAAATCAATCCACCAACAAAATCTTGTTCTTAGCAAACACTTTCTTTCCCTACAGCAATTTCCTTAGTATGTTTCCTTAGTATATCAAGTAACTTTCTCAACATATCAATCAGTAGGTTAACCTGCACCAAGGACATCTGTCCTTGAGCCAGCAATTTTGCTGTGTTACAATTCTTTATCTACAACAGAGACTTTAGCCTAGGGAAAGTTTCCTGTCTTTTGCAAGCTTAACATTTCCATATGTAATTTTAAAAAGTTAGGTTATACCTGAAACTACAGGGCTTTGGAAGCTAGGCCCTGTGAAATACATT
This sequence comes from Galeopterus variegatus, assembly GCF_000696425.1. Taxonomy (NCBI): domain Eukaryota; kingdom Metazoa; phylum Chordata; class Mammalia; order Dermoptera; family Cynocephalidae; genus Galeopterus; species Galeopterus variegatus. The sequence continues at coordinate 356,208 of NW_007729579.1, forward strand.
TGCTTTATTAATGTTAGTACACTCCACAACTATAATGCACCCCTTCTCAAGCATTCCTCCTGATAGTTCTTCCTGTAGGAGTGTAAACAGCAAACACCCCACAGCATCATGAAACATGGGCTCAGACAGCCCATATCAAGCCAGAAATTAATATGAAATACTTATATTCTAAGTCATCAATGTTTTAGCTTTCTATTCCTGTGTAAAAAATTACCCGGAACTTAGCAGCTTAAAATGACACAAATTTATTATCTCACAGTTTTCATGAGTCAGGAGTCTAGCATGTTTCAGCTGTCCTCTGCTTAAGGGTTGCGTAGGGTAAAATGAAGGTGTCAGCTGGCTGTGTTTGCATCTGGAGGCTTAATTAGGAAATGATATATTTCCAAGCTCCCTCTTGTCATTGATAGAATTTGGTTCCTATGGTTGTGGGACTGAGGTCCCTGCTGTCATGCTAGCTGTTGACTGGTGGCCACTCTTACATCCTGGAGGCCACTCTCGGGTCCTTGCCACGTGGCTCCTCAACCTCAGCAAAGCAGAACCTTCTGCACATAGACTCCTTCTCACACTTTGAACCTCTCTGACTTTACCTTCTGCAACCAGCTTTGCTTTTAAAGGTCTTATACATACATCAGGCCACCTAAATAATCTCATTATCTTAAGGTCACTTGTGCCCTGTAACATAACCCAACCCCAAAAGTAAAATCCATCATGTTCACAGTTCCAAGGATTATTCAGGGCACATACAGCAGGAAATCTTAAGGGACATCTTAGAATTCTGCCTACCACACTCAGAATTTCTCTAATTATTGTTTTGATAAAGACATATGCTTCTATTTGTATATAAATACAAATAAATAATGTAACATATGAATATATATTTGTATATATAATGTAATATACAAATATGTATATATACAAATATGAGGGGCCTTCAAGAAGGTCATGGAAAGATTCATATCATCTCTTTTTTTTTTTTTTTTTCCTTTTTGTCTTTTTTCGTGACCGGCAACGGATTGCAACCCTCAGTGTAGCGCCCGCACCGGACCGGGACCGGCAACAGGATCGCAACCCTTGGTGCTGCGCCCGCACCTTGCTCAGCCAGTGAGCGGGAACCGGTCCGTATGTGGGATCCGAACCCTCGGCGGGAGCGCCACTGCACTCCCAAGCGGCGCACTGTAGCAGTGCACCACCGGGCCGGCCCTTTTTTTTTTTTTTTTTTTTCCTTTTAATATCATCTCTTAATTCTACTTTTCTATGAAGTTTTTGAAGTGCCCTCGACTATATACATGGTATAATTGCATTTCCCTGATATTGCTTTAGAACTAGGGGGAGAGAGAGGGAAGAGAAAAATATTTAGAATGTTTCCAATATTTTTTCTCAGTCTTCTTGACATACCATAAAGAGAGAAAGTATCTGTGCAGAGGATGGTGCGGATGATATGAGGAGATAGCCTAGGGGATGCGTGTGTGTGTGTGTGTGTGTGTGTGTGTGTGTGTGTGTGTGTGTGTGTGTGTGTGAGAGAGAGAGAGACAGACAGACAGACAGACTCAGACAGAGAACATGCAAGAGCAAGAACACAGCCAGGTAGGCTTTAAAAGTGGATCAGGCAAAGAACCAGGCTGACTTGGAGGCAGCCTATGTCTGGGTCCAGGTGTTGTTTTCCAAGTTGTTTGTTCTTTAATCACATCCCACCCAGTAAGTTCCCACTGTCCCACCACAGAGGCATTTTGCTAAGATTAAGGCTTGCCGAATTATGGAGCCAATGGGGTTAAGACTCTGCAGAGTCTTAGAATGTATTAGTCCTTCTTCTTAGCACTTTGGATCCCATCACCACCACCAATGCTTCTGTGGCTGGAAACTGAGTCAGAAAGAGGAAGGGACAACTCCTCCTCCACCTGGCCCAACACCATGCAGGGAGTCTGTGGCCCAATAGAATCCTATAGAACTAACCCCATAGAAACAGGTCTCAGAGCAATTGCCCCAACACCTTGATTACCTGTGTGTGTTCTGACCTGAATAGCATAGTCTGTAATTAACCATGCTGATTGTATTGGAACTAGAAAATCAGCTAATCTAATCAAGTTATATGATGATTAGTTATGAGACAAAACAAAACAAAAATCCTGGGCTTGCAAATTCTTTAGCTCCTTATTGTAGCGTTCACTCCCACAGTTGCCTCCCAGGGCGTTTTGACACGCTCTCCCCACCATGCAGCCTACAGAGGAGATACCCATGGGTGATCAGGAGACAAGAGGGGGGAGAGGAAAGGGAGGTCGAAGAGGAGAGGGTGGGAGGAAAAGGTGGAGTCAGATGTTATGTTTCTGAACAAATAATCTGGATATTCTGTAAGTTGTGAGGAACATGGAGAGTGGGTAACAGAGTCTCCATTCAGCACAAAACAATGAAAGAAGGTAAGGAAAGAGGATCCTGAAAGATCTAGCATTGGGACACTTGGAGGGTTTTTTCGTTTTCTGTGATACTTGTCATCCTGCACAGAACTTGAAGCATTCTGGATCTTTGGCAACTGGGAGAAGTGGGAAAGGAAGTCTTTACCAGACTGCTGGGCAGAGAGTGTAAAACAGAGGACAACCAGGACAGCAACCTGCCCTCTGAAGCAGCCCAGAGGAAAGCAACTGGGTGATGCAGGTGTGACCTTCACAGCCCTGATGGAAAGTTAGTAAACAGGGAAGTGCTGAGCTGTCAGCTCTGGGGGCTGAGGAACTGTCTAGATCAGGCACAAGAAGTGTTAGGGCCCATGTCCTGTATGATGGGGGAAGACGTTTTTAGCTCCAACTCCAAAAAGAAAATGACCCAATTAAAGAGGAGTAAAACACTCTTCCCATTGTCGTTATGTGTCCCACAACACAGAGTCCACAGAGAGAATGGAGACCCAAAGCCAGCAGAGAGCTGGCAAGAGGCAGCACCACACAGCAGTGCTGAGCATAACAAGCAACAAGCAAGAATACCCTTTCAGAAGGACATGGTTCTGAAGCAAGAACTGGCTGTGCCACTCCCTCCAAACTGAGTCAAGAGCAGTGAGGGGAGCACAAGTGAGGATGACCCTCCTGTCCCCACATCCAGCCTTGGGATACCAGCAACAGGTAGCTGGTCCAGACCGTGCAGTATTCCTAACCCAAACAGCACACAGGTCATTGGCATCGGACTTTGTCCATGACCCTGTGGCTCAGTTATAATTGGACCCCATCCTGAGTGCTGCTCTTCTCTTCCAAACATTGCACACATCTGCCTTAAAGCTCTGCTCTCCCCTTCAGGCTGCAATGTTGTAGCGTCCACAGGACGGAGCTTCATCTTCCTCCCTTCTAAAGCCCTGGATCCCCTGCCCTGCCTGGGAGTCCATGCCCCACACTAGATCCCAGGCCCTACATGTGTTTCCCATCCCCTCCTCAGGGGATGACTTTCTGCCTCCCTAGGGTTCAGCCACTACCTGGGTCCCCTGGATCTTTATCTTCTGTGGACTCTTGAGTGCTGACCATTTCTGAAAGGCTATGTCTCTGCAAAGAATTTCATATCTAGAGATAGAAAGGCTCCTTCAGGCTTAAGTTTAACCAGGGGGTTGTTCCCCTAGTTTTCCCTTTCTGGAATCATAAATTTTCTTCTAAAACTCTATTAGGGATCCCAGTTTAAGCATTTTCATTTAACAATATAAAGCATCGAAGACAAGACATGAAACTTCGTAAGGACAACATCGATGTTTTGAGACCAATGAGGCCTGTGTTCTCTAAGGAAAATGATACCCACAAAACATAAAGAGCATAGAATGGTGGCCTTCCTCATTTCATTTGTGTTTGGTAGGCTTGGGACTTGCTCCAGTGAATTCCAGTGTAATTAGGGGCCCAACACTCAGTTTTCATTTTAACTACATTGCCCCCTGAAGCTGCCTGCACCTCAGAATCTGGATAATGCTCTTTGGCAGAGTACACTCATCCATCTATTGATCGATTCATTCATTGAGTATATAATTCCGGTGACCTACTATGTATGAGACCCTGGCTTGAGGCTTGCATCTGCTGCAGAATGGTAGCATTATACAATGGTTATGAGTATAGGTTTATGCCTGAGTTCAAATCCAGGATTATTACTCATGACCTATATGATCTTGACCACATCATTAACTTTCTGAGCTTTAGTTTCTTCATCAGTAAAAATGATAATAGTACCTAACTCATGGGGTTTTGTTATGCTTAATATCTATCAGCAATTATTTTGTTCTATGCTGATCTCATTTGGATTATCAGCCATTCCCCACCATGAAATAAGGAAGTGTCAGCCAATAAGGAAATAAAAATAAAAGATCGTAGACTCCTCTGTGTCAATTGAGATGGCTGGGGCTCTGTTTAAGCTGTTTCCTGTCCTTCTTTCTGCTCTATGAGGAACAAAGGGGCTTCATCGTGCAGGTAAGGGATAAGACAGACTTTCAGAGGAACTTTCTTTTGGCATCTTAGCAGGTATAAGTCCCTTCACTGCCCTGTATCTTGCCCTTCCCAGCTTCTTAAGCTGAACATCCTGTACTATCCCAATAAATGAGCTTATCTAAAATGAAGCAGGACATTTACCAGTGGCCTCCAACTGGAGGAGCTTAGGATGTGGTTGCTAACTGAGCTTTGGATCTGGTGTCCAGCCACATGTAGCAGAATTTTCTGTGCCCCTGCTCTAGGTCTCCCTTTTTGTCAATTAGACCAGGAACCTCTGGCCTGGAGATAGTTCCAGGCACCTGCGTATCCTCCGTACACTATCACAAGATGCTTCACCCACTCCTCTTCCTGTGCTGGCCCCCTCCAAAGTCCTCTCCTTCTTTCCCATGGAGGGCCGCACCTCTTCCCTGAGCTTTGCACTTCAGCCGGTGGCCAAGACCCCAATTCCTGACCTAGATTCTGAATCCTCCTCCTCACAGGTGAAGTGTCTTTCCCATCCCTCTGCCCACTGGTCTATTTGCATACCCTTGATCTGTGTATATGGTTAGATCTGCCCCTGCCCACTGCACAGGATGGATTGGGAAATTGTCTGTTTGCCACCATGTTCCTTCTCTGTTACCCTTGGGGCTGACTGAACCAGTTGGGTAAGGATTCCTGAGTCCTTGTATCAGGACAGTTTCTCCAACCCAAGCCCACCCAATCCAGACATACGGGCTTTGGAGAATCCAGCACCTGCTGGTGGTGTGACCTTGGGAAAGTTACTTAAAATTTCTATGCCCCTGTGTTCTCAGATGTAAATGGGAAAATAAGACCTACCTCATGGGCCTATCATGAGGATTAATCAAGGCAATACATGTAAACAAGCATGATGCCTGTTGTGTAAATTGTCAATAAAAGGCAGCCATCGGAGTTTAAAGAGATGAGATAAAAGGATATTTGTTCTTTTTGGGGCACCTTCGTTTTGTGGTCACTTATTGTCATGCTCCCTTGAAAACTGCAATGATGCCCCCTTCTCCACCCAGCTCCCACTGTCCCCAACTAGCATTCAGAGCCCAATGGGAGTCTGAGGGGCTCATTGGTGGGTAGGACAATCCATGCTGCAGGTACAGGACAGAGAGGCCTGGGAATTTGGCCACCTCTTGATCGCCAAGTTTGCAGATGCTGCTCAGGACTCCAGCCTAAAGGCTCTAGGCATGAGCTCACCCCATGGAAGAGGAGAAGGTAAGGGAATAGGATGGAAGTGGGGGAGGGCTCAGGAAGTGAGAACAGGAACACCCAGTAAATAAGGCAGCAGAGGCAAACCAAAAGGCTCCTCTGTGCTAGCACAAAGTGCACATGGCCAGCGCCCCATGGCCAGGTGCTTCTCCACCCTCTCTGTTGCATCCTTCACCCTCTTTGTTGCATCCTTTCAAGACTCCTGGGCTGGGCTGAGCTGGGAAGACGTGGGCTGCTCCACACTGATGCTATCTGCTCAGCACTTAGCCCAGCTTTCATCAGCCCTCTCAGGCATCGCATGACTCCAATTACACTTCCCACCAGAAACACACATCTGTCCATTTCACAGATGGAGGTGGTGATAAGGACAATCAGCCTGTGGGTCAAAATTGCCTCTGATCCTGGCCTCTACAAGCCTGGCACTCCCCCTCATCCTGAGGGAAACAAGAGGAAGGGATTTGCCAAGTCATTAAGCCTGGAGCAAACAAAGACACAAAGCAAGTTCCTAGAATCTTCTTCCTCTGATCTCAAAAAGGTCACCTTCTATAATCAATCTGGACATTTTTCTAATGATTGCCATAATTAGAGATAGCAGAGGATTCTGCCTGGATGAGTAATTGGAAGACTTGAGTTCAAGGGCGAGCTCAGCTTCAGCATCAGGATGTGAAAAAGATGAAGACACTAATCATCCCCGTTGCCATCCCCACCCCCATCATCATCCCACAACTGTGGGACCATCCCAGTGCACATGGCTGTTAGCACCTGCTCCACACATGTCTTCTTTATGCTGCACTGGTTCAATAAACCTTTGTGGATGGAAGCTCGAAGAGAACATACCATGGCTGAATACAACATCACAGACTCTTTACCACTCAGAACCTTTGAGACCCTTTCAGCCTGGGCACAAGATGGTCACCAGCCTTAGGTGCATTAGCTGTGTGAGGATACAATCAGCTGTGAATGAGCTTTACAAAATCAGACAGCCTGTTAATACTCTGCTGTGTGCTCCCCAGACACCATCTGCCTGAGAGTGTGAGAGGGCTTTCCTCAGGCCTCACCTCTGGTTCCCAGTCAGGAACGCCCTCTTTACTAGAATGTGAACTTCATGAGGGCATGGAGTTTTGTCTGTTTTATTCATTGCTGCATCTACAGCACAAGGCACATAGTATACAGTCAATAAACACCTGACGAATGAATGAATGTGTGCATGCATGAATGAATGGATTTCTGCACTTCACAAGGCCAGGTCCAGAAGTGGTGCCCTGGATCCATCTGCCACAGAACTTTGCTCCTCTGTCTACTATAACTGGGCACAGTCAGCCCCTGCTTAACATTCTCTTCAATCTTTTAGACCTTAACTATACATAAGAATTATCAGAGTGCCTAAAACAATACCAAGGCCTAGACCCCACTTCCAGAGACTTTGGCATTCATATATTTTTGAAATACCAACTTTAAAAAAATACCAATTCCCCAGGCAATTCTCATATTCAGCTGAGGCTGAGAATACAGCTCTAGACAGAGAGGAAGGACAGTTCCACAGGGACAAAACAGGAATGGGATAGGGAGACTAGACAAGGCAGGGATTGGGTGTGGTACAAATTCACCTGGATTCCTGCAAATTTCTCTGAGGCTATGAATCAAGATGTCAGAGCAAAGGTAAGGGCTTTTTACTCCCAAGAGGGAAGCCAGGCCCCTTTGCCTTTCCTCCCGTAGACACCAAACGGACATAGCTTTCCCACACACCTGCTAGAAGCTCATCCACAACTGCTCTTCACCGGCTCTGTCCCCTGAAGTCTCCCAAATTGGGACGGTAATATCAATTGGGTTCACCTGGCTGAGGTCCTGCTCCTAATAATCACTAGAGGAATTCTCTCCATAAAGTATGAAGACCATAAATTAAAGACAACAAAACTGTATTTTGCTAAGAAATAGACTCACACTATGGGATGAACCATGTATCGTGTATATATACACACACCCACAGACACACACACACCAATGATAAAGCGTAACTGGTGTAAATCTGGTGTCAACTTCTGTAAACCAGTTTATTGAATGGGCTGAATTTAATGGTTCTACAAACAGGAAACAGTTTAGTTTTTCTCTTATATCCCTGCCATCAGCCATGCTGCCCTCTCCTCGTGGCTTTCTGGCCACTTTTGTGAATTTAAAGGGTCTAATCTGAGTTGAAACTGAAAACATGCATAGACCCAGTTCAAAGTGTATCCCTCCTACCTTCTTTCCTGGAAGTTCAGGCCTAACTTGCGGCTTGTGGATCTGCCATGCGGAGGAGCAGGGCCGTGGTCTTTCCCTCCTCTTTCACTTCCTCCCCACTGCCTGCCATTGGGTCCTCTAGGGTTGGACACAGAAGAACGTGTCTTCATTCCTACCTGTCCCACAGGTGCTTTTCTCTTGAGTGTTGACACTCCCAAGAGGGAAGCCAGGCCCCTTTGCCTTTCCTCCCATAGACACCAAAAGGACATAGCTTTCCCACACACCTGCTAGAAGCTCGTCCACAACTGCTCTTCACCGGCTCTGTCCCCTGAAGGCTCCCAAATCGGGACGGTAATATCGATTGGGTTCACCTGGCTGAGGTCCTGCTCCTAATAATCACTAGAGGAATTCTCTCCATAAAGTATGAAGACCATAAATTAAAGACAACAAAACTGTATTTTGCTAAGAAATAGACTCACGCTATGGGATGAACCGTGTATAGTGTATATATACACACACCCACAGACACACACACACCAATGATAAAGCATAACTGGTGTAAATCTGGTGTCAACTTCTGTAAACCAGTTTATTGAATGGGCTGAATCTAATGGTTCTACAAACAGGAAACAGTTTAGTTTTTCTCTTATATCCCTGCCATCAGCCACGCTGCCCTCTCCTCGTGGCTTTCTGGCCACTTTTGTGAATTTAAAGGGTCTAATCTGAGTTGAAACTGAAAACATGCATAGACCCAGTTCAAAGTGTATCCCTCCTACCTTCTTTCCTGGAAGTTCAGGCCTAACTTGCGGCTTGTGGATCTGCCATGCGGAGGAGCAGGGCCGTGGTCTTTCCCTCCTCCTTCACTTCCTCCCCACTGCCTGCCATTGGGTCCTCTAGGGTTGGGCACAGAAGAACGTGTCTTCATTCCTACCTGTCCCACAGGTGCTTTTCTCTTGAGTGTTGACATCCTCTGGGAACCACAGCTGCTCAAAGGCTCGCTCCTCTGCAGGTTCTCCGATGTGGGGATACACTTTCTGGTCAACATCTTGCAACCTCTTCAGCAGCTTCTCACCAAAACACCCTGCCGCCTTTTCCTGTCCCCTCTAAACTGGCAGCCAACCTTCTCTGGCAGAGTCCCAGTTGCATGTTTGGAGTTTAGTTATCTTCCCCAATGTACATTTATCCCAAAAGAAAATCATACTTCCTTTTCACACTAAAGCTGGTCTATATCCACTCACTCTCTTTAGCTTGCCTTAGTGAGTGAGTGACTTCAGCCACCCTCTTGCCTTCCGAATTTAGCAGAGAGCGAGGCGGAGGAGGCATCAGCCTCCAAGTTCAAACATACCCCCAACTCCAGGGAACAAACGTCACTTCCTCCCAACTCTCTTATGCTGGACCCACATTTTCTGTAGCTTCCGAGGCCTGTGAGGTCCCAGCCCTCCTTTTTTTTCAATCTCAGTTTCTGTCGGTGCCCCTCACTTGATTAGAGGTGATGGGAAATGGAGGGGAAACATCCCAGCACTCCCTGCTAAGCTGACTACTCTTCACCTCGAGGCTGTCCTAAACAGCCCCCTCCAAGTGTCTTCTTTTGTATGTTGCCTGGATGGGTTAAGCATTGCTGAACCTATTCTCGCTAACCTTTGGGAAGTCCTGCATGGGTATGGTTAGCCCTTCTCTTTTGCGTATGCGGGTACTTCTCACCAATGTCTTCAACTTTAAGGCTTCTTTGCCGAAATTGTGGGTCAACAGGAATACTTCCATTTAGCATCATTTTATGCTACCAAGTCCAATGCACTGGAGTCCTCAAACAAGGAAAAGCTGGTAGTAATAGCAATGCTGATGCACCCAGACCCTCTTCCTCGGTTGGCGCACTGGTGGCCATGTCTGCAGATACACATCTGGGAGCCACAGCAATCAAGTCCCTGGCTGCGTTGCTGGTCTGCATCATACTGGGCACCTTTCTGAGCCAGTGTGCTGCTTCCTGGACTTCTCGACCACATAGACAGCCGTGATTCTCTTGCTCTAATGATTTATATTCTTAATTGCTAATTATCCCATCATAGATATCTCGGAGGTGTAGCTTTCTCTTTATAATAGACCTTAATACACCTTCTTGGATTTAGCCAAAACAGAAAAGAAATGTCCTGGGCTGAATGCTGCCTAGAACCCTTTCACCAACCTCCCCCCCCCCCCCC
>NW_007729579.1:366316-369706 GCF_000696425.1 Galeopterus variegatus
GAACCCTTTCCCCACCCCCCCCCCCCCCCCTTTCTCTCTCTCTCCAGGGGTATTTCTCTTTTCACCTTCCCAAATGTCTACCAGCAGCAGCACATGTGTGACCCACGTTACGTCTCATTGGAGTTGTGCTGATTGTGTATTTCATGCTTACTTTTCTGTGGGTGACATACATTTTGCTTTTCTTTCTCTCTTTGTCCTCCCCCTTCCTCTTCCAGTTTGATCAACTCCTTCTGTTTTTTTCTTCCTTTTCCCCACCTGAGCCCCTGTTATACTGCAGACCCCGAAGATCAAAGATGTCTCTGAGCCCTAACTAAAAGCTCAAAATGGTTGCATCAGTGTGTCTGACATGCTCTGTGGTCTTGCTTCTTCTGTCTTCAGGCCAGTCTATATGTCGTAGTCACTTTGGCAAAGGCTGTGACATGCCACCTATAACCCCTCTGTCCCTTCCATCTCCATGCATACTGGCCTCCTTCCATCTGCAGCACCTAGTCCCTGTGTCTGCGGCTTACTCCAGCTGCTGGAGTGCTCCTAGAGCAGGCCGGGTGCTGGGAATGAACACGCTCTCTTTCCCCCGGGAGCAGCTCTCTGCCAATGACTGATGGGAGCTGGTGGCTAAAGAACCCATTTTCCTTGTTCCTTTGGTGGGATAACTGAGTGCGCATCCTCCACTGGCTCCCAGAGCTTCTTGGAGGGCTGATGCCCCAGTGGCCGCAGTGCCCTTGCTGTCTGCCTTCCCTCCCGTTTCGTTTTTCTACTCTCCTAGCACCCAGTATGCTGTCTCAGGGGAACCCAGACTAAGAAAGATTCCAGCCAGAAACAAAAATATTGTGGACAGATTGACAAGACCAACAAACTCCGACCCAGGACCAAGCAGCCTACCCAGATGGCATGCCAGACTCCTGTGTCACGGCTGTCAATGGGCTACATAAAGACAGGAAATCTTCGAGAGAGCAAACCTAGACACGGACCCCCAGGAAAGGATGAGGAGGGTTTGCTCCTCTCTCGTGTCGTCTTCCTCCTCATCCCTTCCCTCTGCTTTCCTCTGCTTCCCCCTGCTTTCCGCCCACCTTTATAGTACGACCTCCAGCTCTGTAACTCCACATCCTTCTTCCCTCCACTGGGTCCGGCTGGGAGCTGACCTGCATGTGGGCGTCTGTCTCCCTTCCCAGCCCTGTGAGGGCCCTTGGGAGCAGCCGGCATGCCATCGTCTGTGGGCACACCCCAATGTGCCAGCCACCGTCTCAGCTCTTCTGGAAGAAAGTCAGCAAAATGACTCACTGATGAAAGAATCCAGCTCTAGGAAAGAAATCCGAAGTCAAACTTAGGCATTTTTTTTTTCTCCTCTGGGATGACAGGAAACCTCTTATCATCTGTGTCAAAAAAGTGACAAACTCATTATTTAGTATTGGCGAAAGTGATTTAAGGACTTCAGCTAAGGCCAGTAAAGACGCATACTCTCGAGATGGTGGGGGGAGGGAGAAGGCATTGCCCCGTTGCTCTCTGCAAGCATCTCTGGATCGCATGGGGTTGTTCCTTCCCTCTGTGCATGAGGTTATGCAGAAGCTCTGCCAGGCTTCTCAATGTGCCCTCTGACTGGGGTGGGGGTGGCCTGCAGGGGCTTGTCCCTGCAACAAAATCACAGCCACTAAGAGCCACTGTCACTGACTGCATGGCATCATAGCCCTCAGGGTACAGAAATAAGAGGGTCGGGGTGAAGGAAAAACTGAGGTACTGCTGTGATAGTGCCAGCCTGTGCAATTCCCCGATGAGGGTGTGATTTCTGATCCTCACCCATTTAGTGTGTGCTTTTGGGGGGAGGAGGAGCTGTAGAGAGATCCTATTTCTGCTCCAAGAATGAGATTGGGGCAGGGGGAGGGGGCGGTAAAGGGGGGCAGCTATCACAAGAGTGGGCTTTACAGCAGGAGGGCTCCTGGCCTGGTCCGCGTTGGGTGGGTCAGATCACACCTGCCCTCAGTGCTCGGTAGCTGGAGGGATGCTTGGCCTGTACGTTTTGCCAACACACTTGAATTTTCTCTGCCAAACAGAAGGATTTATTTGTATGTCTTCATCGAGGGCAATTATGTTTTAGCACCTTGCTGGGTATGCTGGGTGATCTCATCCAAGGGAAGAGCCTATGAGTGCCTGTCTCATTTGGACTGAAAGTGAGAAAAGCAGCCTCCCTACTCCTGTCTTGATCCAGAAATTCTCTCCTCTCTCTGGCACCTTTACACAGAGATGAGGAGCCTGCTTTTTTTCTCTTGAGAGCCTCGGGTTCACTCATAAAACTCATCAAGGATGATATTTTAAAAGCACCTCCCTTTTGGAAAGAGACAATTTTTCTTTTTGAGAGAGAGAAAAAACGTTTCAGCTCTTCTGCTTTTTAAATTAAAAATGAATAACATAAAACTTTGTTCAATAAGCAAACCTAACACTAAAAATGTCTTAGATTTTCTGATATAGATAGTTGGCTGGGGGGAGAGGAAAAAGAGAAGGAAAAGAGGCAGGACAGAGGAAGGACTCTGGAAACAGAGAAGAATCAATGGAAAATAGGAGAGAGAGAGACAGAAAAGAGAGACAGAGGACCCTGAGACTGAGGGGATAGGAAAGGGAGAGGCATTGGGCCACAAGAGTGGGAGAAAGACAGCAGGTGCAGGGAGAGCAGAGGAGAGGGCAGCAGGGGGCACCACCCCCTCCCAAGGCCTCCTGCTCACCACATCCCTAAGAAGGAGTCTATTCTGGCTTGTTCCACCTCCTTGCCCCCCACCCACTCCACCGACCCTGCTCCTCCGAGGCTTCTATGGGCCAGACGTGGCCTTTTCTCAGAGAGCTTCCCCCTTCAGTCAATGCTAGATCTGACACTGTAGCCCCTGGCCACTTCCTCTCCTTCCACAGCATCCACAACCACGGAGCCTGGATCCATGGGACACCTAAATTCCCACACCACTTCTATTGCTTAGTAGTTGTTAAACCTGGGCCATGTCCTTTGCCCTCTGAGTTTTCCCATCAGCAAACTGGCAGGAATAATAAATAGATAGTATAGACTGTCCCCAAATTACAATGGTTTGACTTAACGACTATTCGACTTTACAATGAGATGAAAGTTTCAGTAGAAACTGTACTTGGAATTTCGAATTTTTATCTTTCCCCGGGCTAGTGATGTGCAGTGAAATACTCGCTTGCGATGCTGGGCAGAGAGCCGCAGCTCCCAGTCAGCCACGCAATCCCGAGGACTAACACAGTGCGCTGCACTGCCAGGTGTTCTTCCCCACCTGTAGGCCAATGTAAGTGTTCTGGGCATGTTCAAGGTAGGCTGTGCTAAGCCATGATGTTCCATAGGTTAGGTTTACCAAATGCATTTTCTTTTTTTTTTTTTTTTTTTGTTGTTTTTTT
>NW_007729579.1:370108-381670 GCF_000696425.1 Galeopterus variegatus
GCCCCCGCGCCCCGCCCAGCCAGGGAGCGGGAACCGGTCTGTATGTGGGATCTGACCCCCGGGGCGGGAGCGCCGCCGCACTTCCCAAGCGGCGCACTATCCAGTGCGCCACCGGGCCGGCCCCCCAAATGCATTTTCGACCTTGGATATTTTCAATTTATGATGGGTTTGTTGGCACATAACCCCATTGTAAGTCGAGGAGCATCTTTAACCTGCTTCCAACACTGGATTTTGGGGCTTTTGTTGGTGGTGTGTATCTGTGTAGAAGAGATAAGACACAGGCAGACATGCAAGTGGGAGTTGATACTCTGGTTCTCCTGCTCTTCCTGCCCCTTTTGTCTCTCCTCTCCTGCACTCTCTTCTCTATCTCATTTCCTCTGGATGGACCTTCCCCAAGGCTTGCCTTCACCTTGAAATTCCTCACCCCTCCTTTACTTGCTCTCTCTCCTGCCCACTCAACCATCACCCACAGCAGATAACCCCCCAAGCTCCGTCTCCAGCCCCGTGGTCTCCAGAGCTGCAGACCAGGCTTGCCTGCTTGTGTGTCTTGGTGGCACTTTAGATACAACGCGTCCAAGATGGGATGGACAGAACACCTCAGCTTGCCCTCAAACCGGATCTTTCCTCAAGAGGAGTGGAAAGGCACAGGGCCTATGGGCAGACAGTCTCAGTTTCAAGTCCTAGCAATACTGTGCACACACTGTCTTGTAGCAATCTTCCTGGGTTTCAGTTTGCTCACTTACGACATAGGAATATTAACACCTGACTGAGAAATAACAGGAGGACTCACAGTGATGAAATATCAAGTGACAGCACGTGCAGGCCGGGAACAAAAGGGCACATCTACAGATGCTTCTCAAGCACCAGTAAGTGTGGGCCCACTGGCGGGGTGGCAGGCCTGACTCTGGCAAATTGGCAAAATAGCATAGAGGTTAAGAGCAAAAATTCAGGAGCCAAATCTTGACTTTACTACTTCCTAGCTATGTTGCTTTAGGCAAGTTATTTAACCTCTCTGTGCTTCAGTTTTCTTGACTAGAAAATGGGCATCCTAACAGTAACCTTTCCCATAGGGTTGTCATGAGGATTAAATCAGATAAATTCATGTGGGCTGCTTACAACAGTGCTTGGCATGAAGAAAGTACCACCTAAGTATTTTATTTAACAAATGCTATGTTTGCTATTGATGGCATTATTTATCAAAGGTTATATGTTCGCTCTTTTTTTTTTTTAAAGATGACCGGTAAGGGGATCTTAACACTTGACTTGGTGTTGTCAGCACCACGCTCTCCCAAGTGAGCCACGGGCCAGCCCTTATATGTTCACTTCTCAAGAGGCTGTGGGGGCCCTGTGGCATCTAGAAAATAAGGGACCCAAGGATGGACCCCACTGTGCCTTGTGCTGAGTCTTGCTTGATTCCATTGTGCTATAATCATCATCTCTCAACCTACACCTCTCCCTTCCCAGCCTGTATCCAGGCCAGTGACATCACCTGGCGAGACAGACATGCTGGTGCGGGCAAGGGGATGACGTGAAGGGAGGGATGGAAAGTGCCTCTGGGTCCCTGCTTTTCCCTGCCCTTTGATGTGTGTATGGCATCTCCAGGTGACTCAGGCACGTGGCACCATGGGTCACTCCCAGCTCTGTGGCCAGGCTGGTGGGATGGGGAGGAGGTTGGTTAGCTAGAGACAGAGAAGTGGAATCAGGAGCTGGGGTCTGGGGAGACAATGATTAGATGGTGGAGGGGCTCATTCCCTGTGGACAAGGCTGGACTTGCTCCTAAGGACAGGGAGGAGAGATACAGGCAGGTTTCTAATCCAGAAAGATCTCTCTGGCTACTGGGTAGAAAGCGAGGCTTAGTGCAGGGCAGATGGGACGTGAGAACAGTCACAGAAGGGTGTGGAGGGAAGATAAAAAGGCCTGGGTCTAGCGGGTGGCAGTGGAGAAGCAGCAGAAGGACAAGATGAGACAATTTTAAGGGTGGAATTAGCCAACTTGGTGACCACCTATGAACCGGCAGTGAGAAAGAGTGGAGAGACTGGGAGGCACTGAGGTCTCTGGAGCAATAGATGGGAATGCTCTGTCAACCGTGACCAGCTCTGCATGTGTCAGGTCTCACCTCATGGAGACCCCACAAGGAAAAGGGCACAATTGTAGCGCTCATCACTTCCATTGACAAACATGGATTGGGCCTGTGCTGGGAGCTGAGCTGGCAGGTGCAGAGAGCAGGCAGGTGAGGCCCTGCCTTCAAGGTGCTCCCACCCGAGCTGGGAGGCAGCCCTCTGGCCGGGGGTCCCGGTACTTCCCGCATCAACCAGATCCAGGCAAGAACCAGAGAGGACCATGGCTTCCCCCAGGGGAGGGGTTTTCAGGCCAGGCCAGCCCTAGACTCACCTCTTTACTCCTCACACCCTTCCCTGGAGCACAGGATTGACATGTGGGTTCAAATCTCAGTCCCTGGCTTATCAAGAAATGTGTCCGCTAGTTGCTTCATGGGTAAAATAGGGATGGTGATAGGAGGAAGAACAAGTTAAGCAACGTATGTAAAGATCCTAACACAGTGTCCAGCACACAGTAAGTATTCGGTTAAGTGAGGCACTATGATTATCACCATTATTATTATTATATTTATGATTGCACTCCGAGCTGGCTCGTTTCTCTCCTTGCCTGTTTTTTTTTTTTTTTTTTTTTTTGGTTTGGTTTGGTTTGGTTTCGTGGCTGGCCAGTATGGGGATTTAAACCCTTCACCTTGGTGTTCTAACACCACCCTCTAACCAACTGAGCTAACTAGCCAGCCCTTCTCCTTGCCTTTGATACCTCCAACACTTCCCAGTCCTCCTTTTCCCTTTAAAACTCATCCAAGACACAGTTCAATCCTCCCCCATATACATCAGAGAACTTGGTGCAGGTTCAAACAAACCATCTTAGGTTCGCAGTGTTTAAAGTCTGCTTCCTTCTTTGACTGTATCTATTCCACTATCAAGAAAGAAGTCAGAGCAAAAACAGGCATATGGGATGGCTTCAAACTAAAAAGCTTCTGCACAGAAAAGGAAACCATCAACAGAGTGAAGGGACAACCTACAGAATGGGAGAAAATACTTGCAAACCATACATCTGATAAGGGGTTTATTATCCAAAACATATAAGGAACTCAAACAACTTACCAGCAAAAAAATAACATAAAATAAAATAAATAACCCAATTAAAAAATGGGCAAAGTACCTGAATAAAGAAGACATACAAAATGGTGAACAGGTATATGAAAAGGTGCTTGGCATCATGAATCATTAGGGAAATGCAAATTAAAACCACAATTATGTCTCTTCAACAAATGGTGCTGGGAAAACTGGAAAAGACTTAGAAAGACTTAGATATAAGACCTGAAACTATAAAACTCCTTGAGGAAAACAGGGGAAACACTTCAGGATATAGGACAGGGCAAAGATTTCATGAATAAGACCCCAAAACACAGGCAACAAAATAAAAAATAAACAAATGGGATTAATCAAACTAAAAAGTTCTTGCACAGCAAAGGAAACAATCAGCATAGTGAAAAGACAACCTACAGAATGGGAGAAAATATTTGCAAACTATAAATCCAACAAGACACTAATACCTAGAATATACAAGGAACTCAAAAACCTCTACATTAGAACAAACAAACAAAAACAAATAGTCCAATTAAAAAATGGGCAAAGGAGCTGAACAGACCTCTCTCAAAGGAAGACATACA
Organism: Galeopterus variegatus; assembly: GCF_000696425.1. NCBI lineage: Eukaryota > Metazoa > Chordata > Mammalia > Dermoptera > Cynocephalidae > Galeopterus > Galeopterus variegatus. Next base: position 373,839 of record NW_007729579.1, read on the forward strand.
TCATGGCTGAAAGGTATATGAAAAAATGCTCAACATCACTAATCATCAGAGAAATGCAAATCAAAACCACTTTGAGATATCGTCTCACCCCAGTTAGACTGGCTGTTATCAAGAATTCAGAGAATGACATGCTGGCAAGGATGCAGAGAAGGGGGAACCCTTCTAAACTGTTGGTGGAACTGTATAGTCATTATGGAAAACAGTATGGAGGTTTCTCAAACAACTACAGACAGAGCTACCATATGATCAAGCAATCCCACTGCTGGGTATATACTCAAAGGAATGGAAATCATCACGTCAAAGGGAAACCTGCCCTCCTATCTTCATCGCAGCTCTATTTAAAATAGCCAGGGTATGAAACCTACCTGAATGTCCATCGACAGACAAAAGGATAAGGGAAATGTGGTATATATACACAATGGAATACTACTTAGCCAAAAAAAGAATGAAATTCTGCCATTTGCAGCAGCATGGATGATCTTGAAGAAAATTAAGTAAAATAAACCAGGCACAGAAAGAGAAACATCACATGTCCTCACTCATAAGTGGGAGCTAAAAATTAAATAAATAAATAAGAAAGAGAAAGAGAAAGAAAAAAAAGATACAACAATCACAATAATACACTGAGCTTTCAGAAGGAGAGAACAGAACTGGGGTTACTAGAAATGGAAAAGGGGGACGGGGGTCAGTGAGAAATGGTTAATGGACACAAAGCATGATTACATTTTGTAATGATGAATAAGCTAACTATCCGGATTTAACCATCCCATATTATACACGAGTATTGATAGTCAAATCTGTACCCCACAAATATGTATAATCAAATTTCTATTAAAAATCCTCCACAATTATATATGACCTCACACCTGTTAGAATGACTCTTATCAGAGAGACGCAAGATAACAAGTGTTGGGAAGAATGTGGAGAAAGGAAAACCCTTGTGCACTGTTGGTGGGAATGTAAATCGGTACAGCCATCGTGGAAAATAGTATGAAGGTTCATCGGAAAATTAAAAGTAGAACTACATATGATCTAGCAATCCTACCTCTGGACATTTCTCAAAAAAAAGAAATCAGGATCTTGAAGAGATATCTGCAATCCCATGTTTGTTGCAGCATTTTTCACAATAGCCAAGACATGAACTAAACCCAACTGTCCATCAACAGATAAATGAATAAAATGTGGTATGTGCACACACACACACAGTGGGATATTACTCAACCTTCAAAAAAGAAGGAAATCCGGCTATTTGCGAAACATGGATGGACCTGGAGGACATTATATTAGATGAAGTAAGCCAGGCACAGAAAGACAAATACTGCACGATCTCACTTACATGTGGAATCTAAAAAGACTAACTCAGAAAAGCAGAGAATAGAATGGTGGTGGCCATGGGTTGGGGTTGGGGTGGGGGAAATGAGGGTATGCTGATCAAAGGGTATGAATTGTCTGTTATACAGGATGAGTAAATTCTGCAAATCTAATGTACAGCACGGTGACTATAGTTAATAATACTGTATTGTACACTTGAAGTTTTCTAACAGAGTAGATCTTAATGATCTCACCATACACACACACACACACACACACACACACACATGGTAACTACTTGAGGTGGTGGATTTGTTAATTAGCTTGAACACGGTAATCATTTCACAATGTATATACATATATCAAAACATCACCTTGTACACCTTATACAATTTTTGCTTGTTAATTACACCTCAATAAAGCTGGAGGGTGGGGCAAAGAAAGAAAGAAGTCAGAAGCAAGTAGGAGAACTTCCAGTTTTCAAGGCCTGCTCCACACCAGGCACATCACCATGCTACCTGGTAGAATCATCACAGCCCTGGAAAGAGGAGGTCCCATTGCCCTCATTTTATAGAAAATGTAAAATGAAATATAGAGAGATTAGTTTGCATGATTGTAGGTCACACAGACCTACAATCAGTGAGACCAGGATCAAATGGGGAGCTGTCTGATTGTGAAGTCTGGGCCTTTACTTCCAACCCCTACACTTTCATAAAACCTCCCATCCCTGGATGGGTAGGAGTGGCCACCGCTTTGGTTAGCAGCCCAGAGAAGGAAAGTCAGTCATTCAATTCCATGTGGACTTCCAAGAGGAATCACCAACAAACAAAGTGTGTTTTCGACCTAGATAATCCAGACTGGCTGTGTTGGGGGTGGCTTCCCATCCCTTCTCATTGTAACCCGAATGCAGTGATGGTTGTGAAATAGAAGGGCAATGGAAGTGTCCAGGCCAAGGGTGTACTTGGGCAGATACTCATGTGAGCAGCATCTTCACTGCAGCCAGAGCCACAGCCCAGCCTCTACCATGGCTGAGGCTGCGACGCAGAGCTCTTCCAAGTCAAAAACCCTGTTAGAGGCATGGAGCACACACACTGCCCTGACTAATGGGAAACACAAACTTTAACTGCTCCCATCCCTCCTTGCTGGCCTCCAGCCCAGGCAAGAGCCACTTCTGCATGCAATTTACACATCTCTTTCTCACTCATGGTCTTATGGAGGTAGGGTCAAGAGTTCTGGATTCAAATCCAAGCTCTGCCACTTACTGACTATGGACCTTGGATAAGTTAGTTCTCTCACTGCAGCCCACTGAGATTTTCATTTGGTAGATGAGGAACTTGGGCTCAGAGAGGGCTCCAATGTAAATGGCAGAAATGGATTTTGTATCCAGATCTGTATGATTCCAAATCCAAGGCTCTTTCCAAAAGAACATGTGGCTCCTCAATTTCTGGCCCATGGAGAAAAGATCTCAGCAAACAAACCTCTTTGCTTCTTCTCTTCCTGAAACACAACCAATCAAACTCAACTATCAGCCAACTTAAATATGTTAGGCAGAAGCGCAGAGCCCTCCATGGAGCCGGAAAACAAGCTGTCTTGGTCCTCTTCGAGCTGCATCAGGAAAGACACTCCTGGCTGCATGAGATAGTATCTCCTCTGTGGAATCCCATGACATCTTCTTGAGAGTCCTGGTTCAGCAGACTGGCTGTGGGAAGGCCTCAGCTTTGGGGGCGCCTGGGGGGAGGTGCAGCTTCTCACTGGGGTGCAAATGCCAACAAAGAATGCAAGATGGCGGGAGACTGGAGATGGGGATGAGACGGTCTGGGTGCCCCTGCGAAAGATCCCAATAGCACACAAGATGGCTGAAGACAGTGCACAAGGCCCCTAGAAATTGGAAAACTTCCATTCTGAAATATTCCTGGCTTGTTCCCTTTACCTGTAGACAATCAAGTCAGTGTGACTTCTGGAGACTGGGCTGCTGCCAGTACCCCCAGTGCTGTGCACCCAGGAGCACCTTCTCTTTAGCTTGTCCTTCTCAGTCTCCCTTTCTAGGAGGATCTGGAGCCACACTTTGCATTACCTGGTTGCAGACTCCAAAGAGTGGTAGTTCACTACTCATTCATCCACTCATTCATGCTGCCAGGCACTGGGGATACTACTGTACACAAGACTGAACATGGTCCCTGCCCTCTTAGGCCAAGTGGAGGGACAAGAGACAGTGAGGCAAGTAGACCAGGGCTCTGCTCCCAGCCCAGCATTTACAATCCGATGATCTCACCCATCCCTAACCTCTCTGAACCTCAGATCCCTCGGGTGTAAGAGATGTGAATGATGCTTCCTTCATATGGTTCAAGTGAGGGGAAGGATTTAATCAAATAAATGTGAAAATGCTTTGCTAACCATAAAGATCATATCGATCTTAGTTATTACTATTAATAACGTGACTATCATTATTATTATTGCTACACTTTTCCATTCAGAAAGTTTTTCCTTCCTGACCTACTTTTTGTGCCAAGAATCTGGGTAAAATTTACTTTGCATGGCAGGCTTTACCAATACTGATGGATCTATTCTGGATCATTAGCCTACCTCTTTATTTTTAAACAGCTTTATGAAGATATAACTTACACGCTATGCAATTCACTCATTTAATTCAGCATTTTTTAGGATATTTACACAGTTGTATAACCATCACTACAATCTAATTTTAGAACATTTTCATCCCCCTTAAAAGAAACTTCCTATCTATCAGTAGTCACTCCTCATTGCCTCCCATAGACCCTCTTTCCCACTATAAGCAACCACTAATACTTTTGTTTCTAGATTTGCCATTTCTGGACATTCATAGAAATGGAATTATATAATGTAATATGGCCTTTTGTGACTGGCTTTTTTCATTTAGTATGTTTCAAAATTCATCCATGTTGTAGTGTATATCAGTACTTTATTTCTTTTTATTGTTGAATAATATTCCATTCTACGTATAAAACACATTTTATTTATCCAATCATCTGCTGATAGACATTGGGTTGTTCTCACTTTTTGGCTGTTATGAATATTCATACATATGTTTCTATGTGGACATATGTTTTTATTTCTCTGGGCATATACCTAGGAGTGGAATTGCTGGGTCACATGGTAGCTCTATGTTTAGTATCTTGAGGAAACTTCCAGACTGTTTTGCAAAGCAGCTGCACCATTTCACATTCCCACCAGTAGTGTACAAGGGTTTCAGTTTCTCCACACCCTCACCAACACTTTTTATTAGGTCTTTTTGATTACAGTCATCGTAGTGGGTGTGAAGTGGTATCTCACTGTGGTTTTGATTTGCATTTCCCTAATGACTAATGATATTGAACATCTTTTCATGTACTATTGACCATTTGTATATCTTATATGTGGAAATATCTCTTCAAATCTTTTGCCCACTTTTTAATCAAGTCATTTGTCTTATCATGAGTTGCAAGAGTACTTTATATATTTTGGATACAAGTCCCTTGTTAGTTATATGATTTACAAATATTTTCTTTCATTCTTTGAATTGTCTTTTTTGCAGCACAAAATTTTAAATTTTGATAAAGTAAATTTATCTACTTTTTCTTTTTCACTTATGCTTTTGGTGACATAAGTAAGGTCTACTTGTTAAATGGGCTCTGCCTTTTAAAACATGTGTCGGGCCGGCCCGGTGGCGCACTGGAGAGTGTGCCGCTTGGGAGCGCAGCGGTGCTCCCGCCAAGGGTTCGGATCCCATGTGGAGACCAGTTCCCACTCACTGGCTGAGCGCGGTGTGGGTGCAACACTGAGGGTTGCGATCCCGTTACCGGTCAGTAAAAAAAAAAGGAAAAATAAATAAATAAAACATGTGTCTATTATTTAAACAAAGCTTCGATATTAAATATCTGACTTTAATTCCAAATCAGGAAAAAAATCAATGCATATCATTATAACCTTAAACAAGTTAGATGTAATTGAATAAGCCTAATTGAAACCTTCCTGCTGTGAAAGAAATGGGGAACGGATGGAGTTTTCAATCTGGGCAGAATGGCAGCTGAGGTGCGGTGGGGGCTGGGTAGCACCCTTGCTTCCTCATCTCCAGTGTATAATACCTGCAGGGCTGCTTGCTGAAGGGAGAAAAGGCCCGAACCTTCCAGGGACCAGAAGGAACCATATGAACTGAGAGGAGGGTGGTGATTCCCCAAAGGAAAACAGAGGTGTCATGACCAGCTGGAGGATGAGTGACGGCAGGAGGGGCAGAAGGAATAGTCATCAGAAGCACAGATCTGATCAGGTTGCTCTGTTGCCTTCGAGACCTTCAAGATATGGCCCCAGCTCACATCTCCCAAATGACTCCCTATTTCAGCCCCTGCTTTCTGCCATCCGGGGCTTGTCCTGTACTGCCTTGCACATGGGACAGCCCACTCACTCCTCCCAACCTCAGCAGGGCTGCTGGTCCCTCCTCAGGGCTCCACCTTGCTCTGGTGTACTTGAGACCACTCCTCTGTGCCTGTTCATCTCCCCTCTCATCCAGGCCTGGGAGCCTCTCATGGGTCTATGTATCTTCGAATCCCAATGCCTGCAGATGGTCTCCTGACACATGCAAGGGTACTTCAAAAAGTTCTTGGAAAAATAGAATTAAAGATAATACAAACATTTCCATGAACTTTTTGAAGTACCCTCCTACTGCTTGCTTTGTGAATGTTGGTTGAATCAATTAATTAATTAACCTGCCAGGCAAAGGGAGAACAGTGAAGAATGTTTAGTTTTTCCCTGATTCACTGAAGAGAAAAGAAGTTTCATTTCTCTTTTCAGTGATTGAGCATCCTCCACCCAGACTCTATCTTGGTTCTCTGAGAAACTCCTCACCCGTGCCAGGTGGGCAGTGCCCAGGCCGGGCCATCTCACTGCTCTAGGGGCATGCTCCTGACATTTGGCACCTGGTTTGAGGGTTAAGGAACAGGCAGTGATGCCCTTGGGGGCAGGAGATGTTCTCCATGGCTTCCAGGGTAGCCTGGGTCTCTGTTGGCCACACTCTGCCCACTCAGAGTCTTTCTGTCTGTCTCTGTTTCCAAGTCTGAAGCTGCCTGCTGCCAGCAGCAGCCACCTCTGGGTTGGCCCTACCCTCTCAGACACAATGCAAGAGAAGGAAGGTGAGAATGCTGTGTCTCTAACCCAGGCACTGCACCATCGATATTACTGTCTCCATTTTTATTACTGTCTCCATTTTACCAGAGACAGGAACTAAGTCTCAAATGGCAGAGTGAATTGCCTGCTGTGCTTTTGTCTGCATAACAGGACGTCACACTTCCCATGACACAACTACACATTAACTTGACTTTGGAGAAATAAGGGGAAGGAGCAGACATGTCTGGTGGGGTCGTGGACTGTTTGGAGACAGTGGAAGGCCAGCCCCTCACCCTCACTCCCCTCCTCCGGCCTTTCTGCTTCTCCCTCAATTATTCATTCACGAATATTTATTTTCTAGGCACTATTCTAGTCTCTGGGGATACAGCAATAAACAAGACAGATGTCAGAGCTCACATTTCAGTAGGGATGACAGCAAATAAATACATATAGATACATTTATAATATGATTTCAGATAAGTGCTATGCAAAAAAATCAGATATTGTGAATACTCTAGATCTTAAATTGGCTGGTGGATTCATAAGTGCTCATTACGTTATTGTGCTTTATAATGTACCTATTCTTTACATATATTCTCTGCATATTCTTTGAATATAATGCTGTATAATAAAAAGTTCTGCTTATATAAAGATGGGGATTAAGGTTGGGATGGGATGTAGGGATATCTTAGATGAAGTCATCAGAGAAGGCTTCTCCTCAGATGTATATTTCAGCTGAAATTGGAAAGATCTCTGCAGGGTAGAGATTTAAGGAAGAAGCAAGAGGGCCTCTGAACATGGGCACAGCAGGGACAGCAGGGACAGCAGGGGCACTGACCCTGCAGGGAACAGCCTCTGTGGGCTCCAGGAGCAGCAAGATGCGGGTAAGACTGGGGCAGGTGCACAAGAGGAGGAAGGGAAGAAAGGAGGTTGGTAAAGGAGGCAGGCTCAGGCCTTGGGGGCAAGGCCCGGGGATGCTATTCTAAGTGTAAAGGGAAGCGGGCTTTGTTTTTAAGGGATTAGTCTCTCAGGAGCGCCGAAGGAAATTACAAGTACCTCTCCCGCTTTCCCGCCTCTCCTCCCCTCCCTTGGCTGGTGGGCATCGTGTGGATGTGCCAGCACTTAGCCCATTTCCCTCTCTCCAGACTCAACTCCCAGAGCTTGGGCTCTGTTTTTACAGGGCAAGGAAGCAGAACAAGTCAGGGTTTAACTTTATGCTGCCTTTACCGGTAATGATTAAGTCCATGTTGCTAATAAGTTTCAGGTTCAAATATGTCTATAAAATAATGCTCCAGTCACCTGATTTATATTGAGTGCCAATTTCTCCCCTTAATTGAGCTAATAACTTCACTCCTACCATCTCTGCTGAGCATTCTCCCCCACCCCCTACCCCCCACCCCCCCCCC
>NW_007729579.1:382670-388415 GCF_000696425.1 Galeopterus variegatus
ACCCCCCACCCCCACCCCAGCAAAATCTGCCTGGACACCAGCCCTTGGGGTACAAGAAGGCAGGAGTGGGGTGGTGGAAAGAGCCTGGGAAGGATTGTCTGAAGACCTGAGACAAACCATTTAACCTCTCTGAATTCATTTTCTGAGCTGTTCAACCAGAATAAACCTTTCCTTGCCGAAATAAAATATGGGAAAAGCCCCTAGCAAAGTGACAGAGATGCAAGAGGTGATCAGCAAAGTGAGTTGAGTCCAATATTAATTTAACTTTTAAATGAAAATATCTAAATCTGTTAAACTAAATAAATGTGATCATTATTAGTGCTGTCTCACTGGTCTCTCACCATTTTTCTTATTAATTTTTTAAATGATCTCACATGCTCATTGTAGAGTTTTTGTAAAATACTAAATAGTATAAGGGAGTAAATTCAAACCATCTGTAATTCTACCTCTCAGAGATAACTACTTGTGAAATATCCATGTGTTTCCTTCCAGCCTTTTTTTACCTGTACATATTTTCATACTTGAACAGTAATTTTTAATAGCATATTCATTATTACAAATCATACTTATTCTTGGTGCCTCTTCTCCAATCTTTTCCCCTTCTCTTCCCCCACCCCCTCCATAACCACAGATTTGTTCTCTCCTTCAGATAGATTAACTGTTTCTCTGTTGATTTGTTGCCTAGATGATCTGTCCAGTACGGAGAGAGGTGTGTTCAGGACCCCCACTGTTATTATAGAGCAGATGCTTCTTCTATTGCTCTTGAGTGTGCTTTGTGGAGAGAGAGGACCTCTCCTTTTTTTTTTTTTTTTTTTTTTTTTTGGTTCTCTGCTGGTGACTCTCGTGTGTCAATGCAGTGAGTGTCTGGCATACCATCTGCATGGTGGCTGTGACTACTGCTATAGCACTAGCCACTTTTGCAGCAGCCGTGTCAACTGCAGTGGCTATGGTGGCCTACCAGCATGGAAATGGTGTTTTTGGTGTGCTCTTTACCCGGTTGTGGCTGGGTTCATCCTGCCCCAGCTCCATACCTCAGGACCCCAGCAGGGCCTAGGGAGGCAGCCTCAATAGTAGTATTTATTCCATTTTGTTCCTGGCTCTTTTCATCTAGTATTTTATTTCATCAAATTTCTATGTCACTGAAATATTCTTGGAAAACACGAGAAGTAAACAAATAAGAAGATCTCTGCCCTGTGGGGAATGGACTGTTGGGCCAAGATTCAAAGCAAGGGAGTGGTTCTCAGATTACTGCAGAGAGAAGGTGATGGCCTGGACTAGGGTAGAAACAGCAGTAGTGGTGAAGATCACCCAGATTCAGAATGTATGGGAAAGGAAGAGGAGACAGGCCTAGGAGATGGGTTAGATGTGGGAAATCAGAGAGAGAGCACACACAGGTCATTCCTAGTGTTTAGATGGAGCAACTGAGAACAGGGGTGCCATTTACTGAGATGGGGACCTGAAGGAATGGCAGTTCTAGAGGAGAACATCCTTGACCAAGGGGGGATTCTGGCCTCTTGGGTCTTCCAGGAGACTGTGATGGGGGAGAGGGGTGGCTGGGGCAGATCTGGCTGAGTGCTTAGAGGCAGCTGACACATGATCCCTGAGATTTTGTAAAATGTTTCTCCCAACAGCAACCCTTCGGCAACTCAGAGATGTCCTACCGACCGAGTGCCAGGTTACATTCCAAAACTAGTGTTTCCACCTTTCCTTTAGAAGGATATCACAGACACATCCTTCCACAGTTAACTACTGACACAGCACACATTCGTCATTCCACAAGTAATTACTGAGTCCCGGGTACCCAACACTGTTCCAGACAAGGGGAAAACAGCAATAAACAGATAAAATTCCCTGCCCTCATGGAGCTTATAGTCTTGTGGGCAAGACAATAACATAAGTAATTAGTATGTTCAATAGTGGTAAGTGTTATGGAGAGAAATAAAATAGAGAGAGGGGCTAGGAGGTACCAAGGGGCGGGTTGCAGTTTAATTACTGTGGTTAGTGGGTGTGGTTAGTAGTATGGCAACATCTGAGCCACACGGAGGTGAGAGTCTGGTGAATGAGGAAAAGCCTGGGAGCCTGGGGTCTCTAGTGGTCACTAGTATGAAAAGGATAATGAGATTTTTTTCTGATGTTTTCAAAGCAGACAATGGTGGTAAAGTTGGATCATTGTGGAGTAGATGGGGGTGGGGAGCAGGGGCGCCAGGAGCACATAGGGCTCCAATTGCTCTCTGGACTCCTGCTGTGGGGAGGAGAGCATCTCACAGGAAACAAGGGTCGCTACAGGGTGCTCTCTTGATTTCAGCTGAGGGCAGCCTGAGAGGCTGAGGGAGGGCATTTATAGTTGGCAGAGGTCTATGCAAGGAACTCAGGATGAGAGTCCAGGTGGGGACTTTTAGGTCAGAGTCAGGAGTGTCAAGGCACAAAAGGAAACAGGTAGTGTTACTTCTCCAACAGGCCAAGGAGGATGGGTGGTGGGGAGGGGCTTCTACATGAATGACAGACACTACCCAGTTGCTCACACTCATAGTATAGGTCATGGTATATGCATAGCATACCTAACATGAATAGGTGGCATTGCCATGTCAGCTGCACTGTGGCTCAGGAGGCTGCCTGGACTCTCACACTATGCATAGAACCTCTGGATGTTTGGAAAGTACAATTAAAGAGCTATAAATAAAGGTCAGCCCAATTATTCATGCTCATTGTACCTCTCATGACTAGCATAGTAGAAGGTATTTGTCCTGCGCATAATAGGCACTTGATATGTACTTGAAGACATACCAAACTCCTTTTTATTTTTTTTTATTTTTTTTTCGCATAATAGGCACTTGATATGTACTTGAAGACATACCAAACTCCTTTTTATTTTTTTTTATGTATTTTTTTTATTTATTTTTTTTCCTTTTTTTGTCTTTTTTCGTGTCCGGCAACGGATCGCACCCCTCAGTGTCGCACCCGCCCCTCGCTCAGCCAGTGAGCGGGAACCGGTCTGTATGTGGGATCCGAACCCTCGGCGGGAGCGCCGCCACGCTCCCAAGCGGCACACTGTAGCAGTGCGCCACCGGGCCGGCCCCAAACTCCTTTTTAAAACACAAAATCTGTCATGTATTGAAAACTTTCTATGTGCAAAGTTCTGGGAGATTAAAAAAAAAAGACAAATAAGACACAAGAATAACCCTTAATAAGTTTATATTGTTAAATTAGAGTAGAAATATGCACTAAAATACCAAACTGAACCCAAGTTAGGGAAATTTGGGACCAAATCAGTGAAAGAAATAATGGTTCTAAATGTGATCCCCAAGTACGTGAATGTAGTCAATCATTATTAAATTAAAACGGTAGAGATGAGAGAGCTAAGAATTCATTTAGCCAGAATTGCTCAAATTTTTTTGACCATAACCTACAGAAGAAATATATTTTACATTACAATTCAGTACTCACACACACACACACAATTGAAATGTCTCGCTTGCTCTTAATGTATGGGATGCACTCTAATACATTCTATTCCATTTGCTTATTTATTAAGTGCTGGTCTCAACCCACTATATTGATTCCACAGGCCACTAATGGGCTACAATCCATAATACGGAAAACACTGATCTAATCTAACTTTCTCCTTACACTGTACATTCAGCCCAGACATTCTACAGAGTCCCAGGTGAGTTGTAGCTTGCTAACTTCTCAAACTTAGAGTCTTGACAGTACAAGCTCCCAGAAGGAAAGAACTCTGGCTCATTTGACTCACCACCATGACTCTGCTGCCCGGCACTCTTCCTGGAGCACAGAAGATGATCAAGAAATTGGGTAAATGATAGATGAAAGCCACGGGTCCCATGGCCACTTAGCTGAAGAGGGATGTCTCCTTTCAAAGACAAGCTAGAACAATCAGACAATCGTAAGGCAATTGCAGCGATGTCATAATTCCACAAGAGAATAAATCTTAATCTCAAATGTAAAAATAAATTGTTGCCTTGTCACCTGTGATCAGTACAGTATTTAGATAATTATATATTGTTTTTTTGTGTGTACATCCTCATCTATCCATTGCACCTTGGGCCAAAACTGGATTGCAGCACTTAGATGGAGCAGATATCTTCTTTCTTTGTTCCCACCAACCACGTAATAGTGGCTGGACAATTAGCCAGCAAATGCTTTGGGGAAAAATAATTGAAATATTAATAGAACTTATTTCTCTCCACTGTTCCAGAACAGCTTTATGAAGTATAATTGACATACAATAAACTGTATATTTAAAATGTACAACTTTTGACACAAATATACACTTGTGAAACCATCATCATAATCAAGATAATGAAAATATACATTACCGGAAAGTATGTTTTCTGTTGCCATTTTGCAATCCCTCCCTCCTGCCCTTCTGCACATACCCCTTTCCCCATCTCCAAGCAACTACTATTGTTTTCCATCACTGTACATGAGTTTGTATTTTCTACATTTTATGTAAGTGGAATAAAAGAGTATATACTCCTTGTTCATCTGGCTTCTTTTACTAGGTGTAATTATTTTGGACTTCATCCGTGTTGTAGATTTATTGTTTTTCACTGTTCTGTAGCAGTGTTCCACTGTATGGATGTACCACAGTCTATTTTTCTGTTCACTTGTTGATGGACCTTTGGGCTATTTTCTGTTTAGGAATATTACAAATTAAGCTAATACAAACAAGTGGAATAGCTAGATCATATAGGAGTTGTTTGTTTCCTTTTTAAGAAACTACCAATGTTTTCCAAAATGTTTGTGCCATTTTATATCTCCGCCAAACGTGTATGAGAGTTCTGGTTCCTCTGTATTCTTGCCAAATTTTAGTAAGGTCAGTTTCTGTTGGTTTGCTTGTTTTGTGTTTTTAGCCATTTTAATAGGTGTATTGTGGTCTCTCATTGTGGTTTTAATTTGCATTTTCCTAAGATGTTGAACATCTTTTTCTGTGCTTATTTGCCATGTACATATATTTTTTGGTGAAGTGTCTGTTCTAATCTTTTACCTTTGCCAAACAGGTCGGTTGTTTTCTTATTATATATGTGGCTTGTCTTTTCATTCTCTCAACGGTATTTTTCTTTTTCTTTTTCTTTTTTAATTTTATTTTGTCGATATACAATGAGGTTGATTATTGTGGCCCATTACCAAAACCCCCGTCCTTCCTCCCTCTCCCCCTCCCACCCAACAGTGTCCTTTCTGTTTGCTTGTTGTATCAACTTCAAGGAGTTGTAGTTGTTAAGTCTTCTCCCCCCTCCCCCGGGTTTTGTGTGTGTGTGTGTGTGAATTTATTTATTTATTTTTAGCCCCCACCAATAAGTGAGAACATGTGGTATTTCTCTTTCTGTGCCTGACTTGTTTCAATTAATATAATTCTCTCAAGGTCCATCCATGTTGTTGCAAATGGCAGTATTTCATTCGTTTTTATAGCTGAGTAGTATTCCATTGTGTAGATATACCACAATTTCCGTATCCACTCATCCGATGATGGACATTTGGGCTGGTTCCAACTCTTGGCTATTGTAAAGAGTGCTGCGATGAACATTGGAGAACAGGTATACCTTCGGCTTAACACTTTCCATTCCTCTGGGTATATTCCCAGCAGTGGGATAGCTGGGTCATGTGGCAGGTCTATCAGCAATTGTTTGAGGAACCTCCATACCATTTTCCATAGAGGCTGCACCATTTTGCAGTCCCACCAACAATGTATGAGAGTTCCTTTTTCTCCGCAACCTTGCCAGCATTTAT
>NW_007729579.1:389415-389800 GCF_000696425.1 Galeopterus variegatus
TGGCTTTTCCATATATCCTATATTCCCAGCAGTGGGAGAGCTGGGTCATATGGTAGATCTATCTGCAACTGTTTGAGGAACCTCCATACCATTTTCCATAGAGGCTGCACCATTCTGCAGTCCCCCCAACAATGTATGAGAGTTCCTTTTTCTCTGCATCCTCACTAGCATTTATCGTTCAGAGTCTTTTGTATTTTAGCCATCCTAACTGAGGTAAGATGGTATCTCACTGTAGTTTTGATTTGCATTTCCCGGATGCTGAGTGATATTGAGCACTTTTTCATATGACTGTTGGCCATTTGTATATCTTCCTTAGAGAAATGCTTGCTTAGCTCTTTTGCCCATTTTTTAAGAGGGTTGCTTGTTTTTTTCTTGTAAAGATGTT
>NW_007729579.1:391364-394661 GCF_000696425.1 Galeopterus variegatus
TGAACTCCCGCAGTTTTTGTTTGTCTGAGAAATATACTATTTGCCCTTCATTTCGGAAGCAGCGCCCGGGCCAGGGAGACAACAGCCCCCTCCTGGCAGATACCACTGTCGCCGGACCCGAGTCCCGGTGGCGGGGCTGCGCAGCCTGGCCCGGCGCTGATGGCAGCAACTGCAGTGGCCAGGCGCCAGTGGAGGCTGCTCCAGGTGGCTTCTTCCTGGGGAGGATTTTGTAAATTTCACAAAATGGCGCCAACTCCAAACCTCAGTGCACTTATTATGAGAGTCCCCTTCAAGGTCTCAGCAATCCTTCAGAGCAATCCACCTGGGTAGTAACAGCTACCCCCGGCGCAAGCAAGGACACCAGAGATTCTGACTCACCATCAGGCTTTCTGGGTTACTCTTCTTGCTGGTGGCCTCTGGGATCCTGCCGGCGCCGGGCGCAGGTGGTTCACTCCCTTCCCGGCGCCATGTTTCGCCAAACACCCAGAATTTTCAAATTAATACTCATTACAAAATGTTTCAGAGGTTAGGAACTCTGAAGTCCAGGAACACGTCTGGTGAGGGTCTTGGTGGTAGCAACAGTGACCCAGGGGTAGCTGAATGACCAAGTACAAGGGATTCGGGCTTTCATAAACGTCTTCAAGGGCAACAATGTTTTCATGCTTAATCCAATAGTGGATTAACTACTGTTGCACCATATGCTTCCTAGTCTGAATCCCAGAAGTGGGCCAAACCCATCAACGTCAACAGTATTTTTCAAAGAGCAGAAGTTTTTAATTTTGATCAAGTCCAATTCATCAAAAGGTCACAGAGTTTGTCTCCTATGTTTTCATCTAGAACCTTTACAGTTTTAGACTACATAGTCTATGATTCAGTTTGAATTGGTTTTTGCATATGGTGCAAAGTATGGATCAAAGTTCATTATTTTTAAGTTTATCATATTTGTTTTAGTACCCCTTTTGAAAAGATCATCCTTTTTCCACTGAATTGCCCTTGTACCTTTGACAAAGATTATTTGTCAAGCTATGTGTATGTGTATTTATGTACTCTCTATTCTGTTCTATTTATCTATTTGTCTATATGTCATTACCATACTGTTTTGATTACAGTAGCTATATAACAAGTATTAAAATCAGGTAGTATTGGTATTCTAACTTTATTCTTTCTCAAAGTTGTTTTGGCTATTCTAGGTCTTTTGTATTTCCACATAACTTTTAGAGTCAGCTTGTTAATTTTTTTTTTTTTAAGTCTTCTGGAATTTTGAGCATTCTGACCCACGAATGAGGTATATCTCTCCATTTATTAAGGTCTTTCATTTCTCTCAGGAGCATTTTGTAGTTTTCAGTATACAGGTCTTGAACATCTTTTGTCATATTTATCCTAAAGTACATCATATTTTTAGGTGCAATATAAATGTTACTGTTTTTAATTTCAATTTTGAGTTGTTTGCTGCAAGTATATAGAAATACAACTGAATTTTCTTTTTTTAATTTATTTTTATTAGGATATTCATTATTACAAATCATACTTATCTTTATGCCCCTTATCCAATCTCTCCCCTTCCCCCTCCCTTCCTTCTATCCTCCTCCTCCCCTCTCTAATAATCATAGATTCATTCTCTCCATCTGATAGATTAACTGTTCCTCTGGAAATATAACTGAATTTTCTTTTCTTTTTTTTTTTTTCCTTTTTGTCTTTTTTACTGACTGGTAACGGGATCGCAACCCTCGGTGTCGCGCCCGCACCGCGCTCAGCCAGTGAGCGGGAACCGGTCACCACATGGGATCCGAACCCTCGGCAGGAGCGCCGCCGCGCTCCCAAGCGGCGCACTCTCCAGTGCGCCACCGGGCCGGCCCAAGCTGAATTTTCAATAGTGATACTATATCTGGCAACTGTACAAAACTTATTCAACCTATTAGATTTTTTTTATAGATCCCTTCAGATTTTCTACATAAACTAACATGTAATCTGTCAATACAAACAATTTTACTTTCCTTTCCAATCTGGATGTCTTTTATTTCTTTTTCTTGCCTCAATGCACTAGCTAGAACCTCCAGTACAAATTTATGAGCATAAAGTTGTTCATGATATTTCTTTATGAACTTTTTAATATCTGTAGATATTATGTAGATATTCTTTTCTCTTATTAATCTGGCTAGAGTTTTATTGACTTTATGGTTCTCAAAAAATCAGCTTTTGTTTCTACTGATTTTCTTTTTTTATTTTGCTGGTTAATCTTCATTATTTTCTTTCTTTGACTTACTTTGGGTTTAATTTGTTTTTCTTTTTCTAATTCTTTAGGTGGAAACTGATGTCATTGATTTGAGACCTTTCATCTTTTCTAACATAGGCACTTTGTACAATAAATTTCTCCTTATGTTCTGTTTTAGAGGAATCCCATGATTTTGATGTGTTTTTATTTTTATTTAGTTAAACTTAACTTTCTAACTTCCCCCTTTGACTTCTATAAGTCACTTAGAAGTGGTTATTGTTTCCAAATATTTGGGAATGTTTTCAGTTTTCTTATTGTTATTTATTTCTAATTTAATTTCATTGTGATCAGAGAGTATGCTTTGTATGAATGTTTTTAAGTACATTGAGACTTGTTTTATTGCCCAGAATATGGTATGTCTTGGTAAATGTTCTGGTTGTACTTAAAAAGAATGTGTATTACAAATGGCCAACAGGTGTATGAAAAAATGCTCAACATCACCAATCATCAGGTAAATATGAATCAAAACCACTTTGAGATATCATTTCACCCCAATTAGACTGGCTATTATTAGAAAGACAGAGAATAACAAATACTGGTGAAGATGCAGAAAAAGGGGAACCCTTCTGCATTGTTGGTGGGACTGCAAATTAGTACAGCCATTATGGAAAACAGTATGGAGATTCCTTAAACAACCACAGATAGACTGCCATATGATCCAGCAATCCTTCTACTGTGTACCCAAAGGAATGGAAATCATCATCTTGAAGGTATACCTGCACTCACATGTGTGTTGCAGCTTTATTTAGTAGCCAGGCTGTGGAACTAACCTAAATGTCCATTGATGAAGAGCTGGATGAGGAAAGTGTGGTTTATATACACAATGGAATACTACTCAGCCATAAAAAAGAATGAAATTCTATCATTCACAGCAACATGGATAAGCATGGAGAAAATTATGCTAAATGAAACAACCCAGGAGCAGAAAGACAAATACTGCGTGTCCTCACTCATAAGTAGGAGCTGAAGTCATAAATAAACAAATAAATGAGAGAGAAAGAGAGAGCGAGAGAGAGAGAGAGAGA
>NW_007729579.1:395635-397251 GCF_000696425.1 Galeopterus variegatus
GAGAGAGAGAGAGAGAGAAACCATATTACAATAATACATTAAACTCTTAAAAGGAAAGAACAGAACTGTGGTTACTAGAGGTGGAATGGGGAGGGGAAAGGGAAGAGGGTTAATGAGAAATTGGTTGATGGACACAAAGAATGATTAGGTATTGTCATGATGAATAAGCCAGCTATCCTGATTTGACCATCACACATTGTACACAACTATTGATAGTCAACTTTGTGCCTCACGAATATGTATAATAAAATTTATTTAATAAACAAACTTTTTAAAAATGTATATGCTACTATTGTTGGGTAAAGTGTGCTACAGATGTCAACCAGGTCAAGTCAGTTGATGGTGTTCAAATTGTGCTCACTTTAAATTTAAATTTTTCAAATTGTTGCAAGTATGAAAAAATACAATTGATTTTTGAGTATTAGTCTTGCGTTTGGCAGACTGATTTTCCGTCTTTTCCTGTCAATTATTGAGATGGGATAATAAAATATCCAACTATACTAGTGAATTTATCTATTTCTCTTTGCATTTCTATTAGTTTTGCTTCAAGTATTTTGAATCTCCATTACTAGATGCATAAACATTTAGGATCATTATCTCCTCTTTATGCACTGAGATGTGGGATGTTCAGACCACTGACATCTGATTACATTTTATCACAGTCATGAGTCACTTACTTATGGGGATACACTCTGAGAAATGCATCATTAGCTGATTTTATTGTTGTGCAAACAACAAAGAGCATACTTACACAGACCTAGATGGTATAGCTTACTACACACCAAAGCTATATGTCACAGCCTATTGCTCCTAAGCTACAAACCTGTATAGCATGTTTCTGTACTGAAGACTGTAGGCAATTGTAGCACATCGGTAAGTATACGTGTATCTAAACATGTTTAAACATAGATGAGGTACAATAAAAGTCAGTATAAAAAATAAAAAATGGTACGCATGTAGGGCACTTACCATGAATAGAGCTTGCAGGACTGGAAGTTGCTCTGGGTGAGTTGGTAAGTGAGCGGTGAGTGAATGTGAAAGCCTAGGACATTACTGCACACTGCTGCAGACTTTATAAACACTGCTCACTTAGGCTGCAACACATTTATAAACAAATTTTCTTTTTATTCAATAATAAATTAACCTTAGTTGCCTGTAACTTTTTTACTTTATAAACTTTACTTTTTTTGATTATTTGATATTTGTAAGAACACAGCTTAAAACACAAGCATATTGTACAGCTGCACAAAACTATTTTCTTTCTTTATATCCTTATTCCACAAGCTTTCCAGGTCAGTCACTCAATGTGGCCACTTACTGGCAACATTAGCAGTGGATTTTGTACACATGGGGCCATGTGAAAAAAAACAACACAAGATTAAACCAAGCGCAAGAGATAAGGATGCAATCAGAAGACACGGTAAACAGGAGATGCATGTAAAACACAACAGAGTGTTTTACAGCAAACTTTTTTTTTTTAACACATAAAAGGAGTGCACTCTAAAATAGTGATAAAAGTGTAGTAAATACATAAACCAGTAACATAGTCATTTATTATCATTATCAAGTATTAGGTACCGTACGAAACTTTGTATGTTATACCACAACTGGCAGCA
>NW_007729579.1:397845-408022 GCF_000696425.1 Galeopterus variegatus
TATCATTATCAAGTATTAGGTACCGTACGAAACTTTGTATGTTATACCACAACTGGCAGCACAAGGTTTGTTTACACCAGCATCACCACAAACACATGAGTAATGCATTGCACTATGACCCTAGGATGGCTACAACGTCATTAGGTAATACGAACTTTTCAGCTCTATTATAATCTTACGGGGCCGCCATCACATATGTGGTCTATTGTCGCTATGTGGTGCATGACTGTATTTAGATAGTTAGATTTAGGTCTGTCATCTTGCTGCTTGTTATCTATGTCACACCTGTTCTTTGTCCTTTTTTTTTCCCCCTTTTTTTCTGTCTTCTTTTGGGTTAAATATTTTTATAATTCCATGTTTTTTTAAATTTATTAACTATGACTTTGTTTTGTTACTTTAGTAGTGTCTTTAGGATTTATAATAGAGCATCTATAATTTGTCATAGTCTATCTTCAAGTGATATTACACAACTTAACATATAGTACAAGAAATTTACAACTGACTGGCTGGTAGTTGCTAGTGCCTTTTTAAAATTATATTGTAGCAAAAAGTTGATTAACTTATGAAGATTGTTGATAGTGAGGTACATGTTATAATGCAACCTGGAGTACATTAAACTAACCTACAAAACTTACCTTGGCAATAGGACAGTAATAAAGGAGGAATTATTATTAAAGAATAAAAAAAGAAATTTACAATAGTAATTTTCCATTTCTCCCCTTTGGGAATTTATGCTACCGTTGCCATACATTTTACTTATATATGTTACAAAACCCACAAAACATTATTATTTTTGTATACATAGTCAATTATATTTTAAAGAGAT
This sequence comes from Galeopterus variegatus, assembly GCF_000696425.1. Taxonomy (NCBI): domain Eukaryota; kingdom Metazoa; phylum Chordata; class Mammalia; order Dermoptera; family Cynocephalidae; genus Galeopterus; species Galeopterus variegatus. Next base: position 398,672 of record NW_007729579.1, read on the forward strand.
TTAAATGGTAAAAAATAATAATAGTTACCCAAGTTACCATTTGTGCTCTACACTCCTCTGTAGATCCATGTTTCACCAAGTATCATTTTCTTTCCACCTGAAGAACTTTCTTTAACATTTCTTACAGTGTGGGTCTGCTGGCAATAAGTTATTTCACCTTCCTGTGTCTGCAAATGTATTTATTTCACTTAGTTTTAAAAAGATGTTTCCACCGGGCCGGCCCCATGGCTCACTCAGGAGAGTGCGGTGCTGGTAGTGCAGAGGCTGCGGGTTCGGATCCTATATAGGGATGGCCGGCAAGCTCACTGGCTGAGCGTGGTGCAGACAACACTGTGCCAAGGGTTGTGATCCCCTTACCAGTCAAAAAAAAAAAAGATGTTTCCACTGGATATAGAATTCTAGATTGAAAAGTTTCTTTTTTCTTTTAGTACTTTAAAGGTGTTACTGTCTCTTGGCTTATATTGTTTCCTATAATAAATCTACTATTATCCTTCTTTTGTTTTTTCTTGTGCGTAATATGTCTTCCCCCCCCTCTGTTTTTAAGATTTTCTTTTTAGCATTAACTTTGAGCAATTTGATTATGAAGTGCCTGGGTTTAGCTTTTCCAGTATTTCTCGTGCTTGGAGTTTGTTGAGCTTCTTAAATCTGTGGATTTAGAGTTGTCATTAAATTTGGGAATTTTTCAGTCATTGTTTCTTCAAATACATTTCCCTTTCCTCTTCCCTTCCTCAAGGATGATAATCATATGATATCAGACCTCTTAAAGTTGTTCCACAAGTCGCTGATGCTCTTTTTTATTTTTAAATTATTTTTGTCTGTGGTTTTTTTGGATAGTTTTATTTCATGTCTTCACATTCACTGAATTTTTCTTCTGCAATCTCTAATTTGCCATTAATCCCATCTAGTGTTCTTTTTATCTCATTCATCATAGATTTTTTAATTTCCAGATGTTTGAGTCTTTTTTTATATCTTCCATGTTTCTACTTAATTTTTCACATATTAAATTAGAATTAAAATATAACTAAAATATAGTTATAATAACTCAATTTCTCTGTTTCCAACATTTATGTCAGTTCTGGATTGGTTTTGACTTATTGCTTTTTCTCCTCATTATGGGTCCTACTTGCCTACCTCTTTACATTCCTGGAATTTTTTTATTGGATGCTAGATATTGTGAATTTTATTATGTTAGATGCTGGATATTTTTATATTCCTACAAATATTCTCAAGCTTTGTTCTAGTATGCAGTTAATTTTCTTGGAAATAGTTTGATCTTTTCAGTCTTTCATTTATGATTCATTAGATGGGTTTGGAGATACAGTCAAGGAATAATTATTGTCTGCTACTGAGGTAAGACCTTCTTGAGTATTCTATTCAATGCCCCATGAATTAGAAGTTTTTCCTGTGTAGTTGGGAGGAAGAGAACTATTTCTGGCCCTATGTGTGCACTGGGGACTATTCCTCTAATCATTTTGGATGGTTCTTTCTCCAGACTTTCATAGTTTCGTCATGCACATCTGCTGGTAGTGCTCTGCTAAAAACTTGAGGAGACCGTCTGCAGATGTCAGGATCCTTCTCTCTGTGCAGCTCTCTCTTGTTTGGCACCTTTGCCTGTCCTGCATGCCTTAGCTGCCATTGTCTCCCCCATCTCTCAGCTCCACTTCCTGTCTGCTGGGATTTGCATGGATTTCCCCAGACTAAGCCATGGCCTAGAAACTCCTCAGGCAGTAAACTTGAGCAATCATAGAGCTCACCTCATTTGTTTCTTATATCTCAGGGATCACTGTCTTTCCTTGCCTGTTAATAGTGTCTTGAAACATTTGTTACATATATTTTGTCTTTTCCTCTTTGTTTCAGGAAGGAGGATATGAGAATACTTCAATATTTTATGAGAATACTTCAAAAATTTTGTGGGAAGATTTGTATTATCTTTTAATTCTATTTTTTCCGCAAATTTTTTGAAGTACCCTTCTATATCCAGTTCCTATTATTCCATCTTGGTCAGAAATGAAGTCTCTCTCCATTTTTCTCCCTTCCTCTACAATGCGATTTGTGTAGGATGAAGCCTTAGAAATCACCCATTACCTGTCAAATGATTACATTATTCTCTATTGGCCCAGATCACTATAGTCATATAACTACATTTAATTTTTAAAAAAAGCAAAAAGCACTTCTTGATGCTTTTGGAAGCTTGAAGAATTTTTAAAAGACATAACATTTGGTGACTGACCTCCAGACATTCACATTCTAATGGGACCATGACTATATTAATTTGAAAATTCTAGCAAGACTGACTACTTTGTCATCCTGTTGAGAAATTGATGTAGCACCTCTCCCTACAGCCTGCAGGTTGAGGGAGAAGGGTAGGGTGGGGCCTGAAAGGGGCACGTGATCCATCATATTCATTCCTAAATTGAGAGATTTCAAAAGACTAACTGATAAATGGAGACTCATGAATTTGTCTATGATGATTATCTTCAGAGGTTTGGAGCAGCAACTTGAAAAACACTAATACAGATGCAATTTTAGTTTCAAACAGTCCAAGGTGGCAGCTGGGTCTGTGAGCCTGAGATTAAAGTCTTCCTGAGGCACCTGAAGGCACCAGCCATGTTCTTGCCTGTGGCAGCTACCAGGCTAGTGGTTCGGGTGGTTCAATGTCCTGCAGGTACCAATATGGAACATGCATAGTCATTAGGCTTTATTTTTCTGTGAGCTGTGGCAAATCAATAGTTCTCTCGTAGTCTGTTTCCCCAGTTTATATTTTTCTAGGACTGTAGAATTCGCTATATGTCATGTGATAGAATAGGCTCAGTCATACCTCCCGTTTTGAAATCTCATTCAAATTACTCACCCTCTCTTAGTAGTCCCCTCCTACACAACAGTTCATGATACAGTTGTTTAGATTTCAGTTTTCTTATTTGCAAAAAATTCCAGGTTTGCCAGACTCAGGCATTTTAGCTAAATTTGTCTGAAATCTTTTATTTACATGCTTCTTTGGGTTACTTCTAGCGATGGTCACTCTCATCTGTACCATTTTAATATTCCTAATTTCACTTTGGGAGATATATTTCTTTTGTTGTTGTTGTACATTATGCCTCCTGCTTTATTTATTTATTTATTTTTTTATTGAATCATAATTGATTATACATATTTTGGGGATTCGATGGTGACATATGTTGATTAAATCAATATTACTAGTATGTATATTGTTGCAAATTGTACTTATTCCTTATGCCCCTTGTCCAATCTCTCCCCATCCCCCTTTCCTTCCCCCCTTCCACCTCTGATAACCCTAGATTTCTTCAGAGTAACAATTACTCCATTGATTTGTTGCCTAGATGATCTGTCCAATGCTGAGAGGTGTGTTCAGGTCCCCCAATATTATCATAGAGCAGATGATGCTTCTGTCACTCTGCAATGGGCTTTGTGGAGAGAGACATCCTATTCTTTTCTGTGGTCCCTGCTGGTGACTCTCCTTGTGTCAATGCACTCCAGTGGCTGGCTGACCATCTTCATGGTGGTTGTGACATCTAGCCACTTTTGCAGCAGCCATGGTTACTGTGGTGGCTGTGGTGGGCCACCCACATGGAGGTGAGGTTTTTGGCATGCTCCTTGGCACTGGTGGTGTGCCTGGTTGTTTGGGGGGTTCCAGTCCTCGGCTTGATGCCCCAGGCCCCCAGGCAGGTCCCCAAGGCACTGGCAGGGAGATCTATTTCTAAGGACTGACTGAACACATCTCCAGTGATTGTTGCATTGCTTTGAAAATTATTTGCTATTTTTACTGACTGCCCCACTAGAAGATAAAACCCTTAAAGACTAGGACTATGTATTATTCATCTTGGTATAACCAATACTTGCTATGTTAAAGAAAACATAGTAAGCCCTTCTTGAAATAAGAAATGAACGCTAAATGGATGAATGGGAGGGCAAATGGACATGATGTCTGGAAAGGATACAGCTAAACTGGATCAGAGACTGAAGATTAGCAAGCGAAGAGCCCTGTCAAAAGGAATAACTTAGGTTGGTCAGAACCTGAAGAACATGCTATCTGGAAAGCAGAGGCGATGTGTAGAACAGAAGCCGTGTAGACTCCATTGTCAGACAGACCTCAGTTCAAATCCTGGCTCTTCCATGGTGGTATGAATTGAATTGTGTCTCCTTCAAATTCATACATAGAAGCCCTAAGCCCCAATGTGACTATATCTGGAGACAGGATCTTTAAGAAGATAATTAAGGTTAAATGAGTTCATAAGGGTGAGGCCTTCATCGAATCGGACTGGTATCCTTATAAGAAGAGGAAGAGACACCAGAGATTCCTGCCCCACTCCCCACTCCATGTGTGCTTGCACACGGAGGAAAGGCCACAGGAGGACCCAGTTAGAAGGCAGCAGTCTGCAAGCAAAGAGGACAACCTCACCAGAACCCAACACTGCTCATGCCTTGATCTTGGACTTCCAGCCACCACCAGAACTAAAAATAAGTGAATAAATGCCTGTTGTTTAAACCACCCAATCTGTGGTATTCTGTGATGGCAGCCCGAGCTGACTCATACACGTGGTTAAAATGTTTGAACTTAGACAACTTATTCAACCCATCGGAGTGGTTGTCCTTAAAAAGTAAAAAGAGAAAAACCACCACAACAGTAATTGTGGTGAACTGTAATACTCGTCACCAAACACTTCTGGTCATCATCCTCAGGTACTTGGTGGAACTGCATTCCCCTTCTCCCTTGATTTCAGGCACAGCCCTGTGATGGGCTTTAGCCAGTGGGATGTGGACATCTTTAAGCTAGTGCAAGATTTGCCACTGTTTCCTCCTCTTACCCTAGAGATTGGGAACACTCTGGAAAGTGAAGTCTCCATCACTTGGGTCTCTGAATAGGCATGATGTGGAACACAGCTCCACAGACCTAAATATTAATGTAGCATTGGCAGGAAATAAACCTTTGTTGTTTTAAGACACTGAGATTTGGGAGTTATTTGTTATTATAGCATAACAAAGCTCAGGCTTACTGATACAAACATTTACAGGTTGATGAAGTACTAAATGAGATGTTTTCAGAGTATCTGTGTCAATTTTTAAGTCTTAGTGGGCCTGAAGTTGCTGGGTCAAAAAATGTTACAAAGGGCCGAGCCCGTGGCGCACTCGGGAGAGTGCGGTGCTGGGAGCGAAGCGATGCTCCCGCCGCGGGTTCGGATCCTATATAGGAATGGCCGGTGTGCTCACTGGCTGAGCGCGGTGTGGGCTACACCACACCAAGGGTTGTGATCCCCTTACCGGTCACGAAAAAGAAAAAAAAAAATGTTACAAAATTTTCAGTTTGAATCTAAGGATCGTTTTATGAGGCAACAGTACTGTGGAGATTGTCACTAAGAGAAGTCCCAGCCTCAACTCTATGTTTATTGGGGGGGGGGGGGGGNAATGCGATTTGTGTAGGATGAAGCCTTAGAAATCACCCATTACCTGTCAAATGATTACATTATTCTCTATTGGCCCAGATCACTATAGTCATATAACTACATTTAATTTTTAAAAAAAGCAAAAAGCACTTCTTGATGCTTTTGGAAGCTTGAAGAATTTTTAAAAGACATAACATTTGGTGACTGACCTCCAGACATTCACATTCTAATGGGACCATGACTATATTAATTTGAAAATTCTAGCAAGACTGACTACTTTGTCATCCTGTTGAGAAATTGATGTAGCACCTCTCCCTACAGCCTGCAGGTTGAGGGAGAAGGGTAGGGTGGGGCCTGAAAGGGGCACGTGATCCATCATATTCATTCCTAAATTGAGAGATTTCAAAAGACTAACTGATAAATGGAGACTCATGAATTTGTCTATGATGATTATCTTCAGAGGTTTGGAGCAGCGGCTTGAAAAACACTAATACAGATGCAATTTTAGTTTCAAACAGTCCAAGGTGGCAGCTGGGTCTGTGAGCCTGAGATTAAAGTCTTCCTGAGGCACCTGAAGGCACCAGCCATGTTCTTGCCTGTGGCAGCTACCAGGCTAGTGGTTCGGGTGGTTCAATGTCCTGCAGGTACCAATATGGAACATGCATAGTCATTAGGCTTTATTTTTCTGTGAGCTGTGGCAAATCAATAGTTCTCTCATAGTCTGTTTCCCAAGTTTATATTTTTCTAGGACTGTAGAATTCGCTATATGTCATGTGATAGAATAGGCTCAGTCATACCTCCCGTTTTGAAATCTCATTCAAATTACTCACCCTCTCTTAGTAGTCCCCTCCTACACAACAGTTCATGATACAGTTGTTTAGATTTCAGTTTTCTTATTTGCAAAAAATTCCAGGTTTGCCAGACTCAGGCATTTTAGCTAAATTTGTCTGAAATCTTTTATTTACATGCTTCTTTGGGTTACTTCTAGCGATGGTCACTCTCATCTGTACCATTTTAATATTCCTAATTTCACTTTGGGAGATATATTTCTTTTGTTGTTGTTGTACATTATGCCTCCTGCTTTATTTATTTATTTATTTTTTTATTGAATCATAATTGATTATACATATTTTGGGGATTCGATGGTGACATATGTTGATTAAATCAATATTACTAGTATGTATATTGTTGCAAATTGTACTTATTCCTTATGCCCCTTGTCCAATCTCTCCCCATCCCCCTTTCCTTCCCCCCTTCCACCTCTGATAACCCTAGATTTCTTCAGAGTAACAATTACTCCATTGATTTGTTGCCTAGATGATCTGTCCAATGCTGAGAGGTGTGTTCAGGTCCCCCAATATTATCATAGAGCAGATGATGTTTATTTATTTTTATTGAATCATAATTGATTTACATATTTGGGGGATTCAATGTTGACATATATTGATCAAATCAATATTACTAGTATGTATAATGTTACAAATTGTACTTATTCTTTATGCCCCTTGTCCAATCTCTCCCTGTCTCCCTCTCCCTCCCCCCTCCCACCACTGATAACACTAGATTTCTTCTCTCCCTCTGAAAGAGTAATGGTTATTCTGTTGATTTGTGCCTAGATGATCTGTCCAATGCTGAGAGGTGTGTTCAGGTCCCCCAATATTATCATAGAGCAGATGATGCTTCTGTCACTCTGCAATGGGCTTTGTGGAGAGAGACATCCTATTCTTTTCTGTGGTCCCTGCTGGTGACTCTCCTTGTGTCAATGCACTCCAGTGGCTGGCTGACCATCTTCATGGTGGTTGTGACATCTAGCCACTTTTGCAGCAGCCATGGTTACTGTGGTGGCTGTGGTGGGCCACCCACATGGAGGTGAGGTTTTTGGCATGCTCCTTGGCACTGGTGGTGTGCCTGGTTGTTTGGGGGGTTCCAGTCCTCGGCTTGATGCCCCAGGCCCCCAGGCAGGTCCCCAAGGCACTGGCAGGGAGATCTATTTCTAAGGACTGACTGAACACATCTCCAGTGATTGTTGCATTGCTTTGAAAATTATTTGCTATTTTTACTGACTGCCCCACTAGAAGATAAAACCCTTAAAGACTAGGACTATGTATTATTCATCTTGGTATAACCAATACTTGCTATGTTAAAGAAAACATAGTAAGCCCTTCTTGAAATAAGAAATGAACGCTAAATGGATGAATGGGAGGGCAAATGGACATGATGTCTGGAAAGGATACAGCTAAACTGGATCAGAGACTGAAGATTAGCAAGCGAAGAGCCCTGTCAAAAGGAATAACTTAGGTTGGTCAGAACCTGAAGAACATGCTATCTGGAAAGCAGAGGCGATGTGTAGAACAGAAGCCGTGTAGACTCCATTGTCAGACAGACCTCAGTTCAAATCCTGGCTCTTCCATGGTGGTATGAATTGAATTGTGTCTCCTTCAAATTCATACATAGAAGCCCTAAGCCCCAATGTGACTATATCTGGAGACAGGATCTTTAAGAAGATAATTAAGGTTAAATGAGTTCATAAGGGTGAGGCCTTCATCGAATCGGACTGGTATCCTTATAAGAAGAGGAAGAGACACCAGAGATTCCTGCCCCACTCCCCACTCCATGTGTGCTTGCACACGGAGGAAAGGCCACAGGAGGACCCAGTTAGAAGGCAGCAGTCTGCAAGCAAAGAGGACAACCTCACCAGAACCCAACACTGCTCATGCCTTGATCTTGGACTTCCAGCCACCACCAGAACTAAAAATAAGTGAATAAATGCCTGTTGTTTAAACCACCCAATCTGTGGTATTCTGTGATGGCAGCCCGAGCTGACTCATACACGTGGTTAAAATGTTTGAACTTAGACAACTTATTCAACCCATCGGAGTGGTTGTCCTTAAAAAGTAAAAAGAGAAAAACCACCACAACAGTAATTGTGGTGAACTGTAATACTCGTCACCAAACACTTCTGGTCATCATCCTCAGGTACTTGGTGGAACTGCATTCCCCTTCTCCCTTGATTTCAGGCACAGCCCTGTGATGGGCTTTAGCCAGTGGGATGTGGACATCTTTAAGCTAGTGCAAGATTTGCCACTGTTTCCTCCTCTTACCCTAGAGATTGGGAACACTCTGGAAAGTGAAGTCTCCATCACTTGGGTCTCTGAATAGGCATGATGTGGAACACAGCTCCACAGACCTAAATATTAATGTAGCATTGGCAGGAAATAAACCTTTGTTGTTTTAAGACACTGAGATTTGGGAGTTATTTGTTATTATAGCATAACAAAGCTCAGGCTTACTGATACAAACATTTACAGGTTGATGAAGTACTAAATGAGATGTTTTCAGAGTATCTGTGTCAATTTTTAAGTCTTAGTGGGCCTGAAGTTGCTGGGTCAAAAAATGTTACAAAGGGCCGAGCCCGTGGCGCACTCGGGAGAGTGCGGTGCTGGGAGCGAAGCGATGCTCCCGCCGCGGGTTCGGATCCTATATAGGAATGGCCGGTGTGCTCACTGGCTGAGCGCGGTGTGGGCTACACCACACCAAGGGTTGTGATCCCCTTACCGGTCACGAAAAAGAAAAAAAAAAATGTTACAAAATTTTCAGTTTGAATCTAAGGATCGTTTTATGAGGCAACAGTACTGTGGAGATTGTCACTAAGAGAAGTCCCAGCCTCAACTCTATGTTTATTGGGGGGGGGGGGGGGTTTACAGCCTTGCTGAAAAGAACACACACACACACAGTGAAGAGCAAGATAATTTATAACAGAGAATGGATATTTAGTGCTGGCAATCAATCCTCAGCAAGATGTAATAAGGTGTGAATTGTGTGGCAAAGGGCGTTAGTGATGGGAGAGACCAGCTGGAGCAAGAAGAAATGGGGAAGGGAGTTTGAGAAAAGTCTGGAAGATTGGTAGGGTATGAACAGATGGACAGTGGAGAAGCCTATGAATTTCTAAACA